>NC_139975.1:4684254-4724254 GCF_963993115.1 Abramis brama
TACAGGACGGTGTGTCAAACGTGTCCCATCAGTGATAGCTAATGTTTTTCTAGAAGCGTTCGAAGCATAAGTCATTATTTATAGTTATATAACATTTTAATAATGTACAGTACTTTTACTGTTTTCATGTTCATTATTTAAAAGTTAATTTAGAAAATCAGGTGATTTTTATGATATTCTGCTCTGCTATTTTGATTTATTTTGGTGTTTAACAAACCGTTTTTAAATAATACAAACAGGGTTTTTCTTTTTTTAAAATGAGTTCATTTGAGCTGAACTGCACAAATGACTCATTCAGAAATCATTATGATTAAGACATCACAACCATGACTTCATTAACATATGCATGTCTTAAAGGTACGTCTTAAAGGTACAGCTTGTAATACTAAAAGTCTGATAAAGAATAAAAAATGTTAATGAAAAACTAAACTGGGACATTTCTGTTGCGAGAAGAAACCTTGACTGACATTATAAGTGGACTTATAGTGAGTGTAGTGTGACCACCCTGAATTTAGTTGGGTCACAGGGATATTGTATTGTTTGTATATATTTCTTTCTTTCTTTCTTTCATTACCTATGTCTATTTCAGTTTACTTGTGTATATATATAAGTTTTATTACTGTAGTGAGTTTACATTGGGCAGCTCAGCTGCATCTTCCGAATTCTGGTTGACAGTTGAGAGAGTGGAGTTGCCGTGACGATTGTGATGCATCCTCAGACAACAAAGAGGACCAACCACTAACTATTGTCTCTCTCTCATTTATTGTTAAGGTTAGTTATTAAATTCATTAATTTTCATATCAAATGTTTATTTACATGTTTTAATGTCATATATATATCATATACATGTATGCTTTTGTCATAAAGAAGTTAATTTGTGTATACTTTCGAGTTCAGCCAGTTGTGTGAATTAGGCTAGAGCATGTCTGTACATATGGTTAAGGTTTCTGGATTTATTTATTTACTTATTTATTGTGATTTGATTTAAGTATCTATATGTTATATGTATTTCAATGTATTTATGAATCCTGTGATTCAAAGTGTCTTAATGACTCTGAAGTACAATGTTGATTAAAAGACAACAAAGAGGACCTTTAAGCAACCACGAACTATTGTCTCTCTCTCATTTATTGTTAAGTTTTTAAACTGCTTACGGTCCTCCCGACTGCCCGGGACCTGTAACAGTAGCATGAGTGGTGAACGTTGAGGTATTAATGTGATGTCAAGCGTTCTGTCCACAATGTGAAGTGACAGCCAGATCTGGAGGGTCAGACCACAGCTGAGGGTGAGCAGAAGAGGTGGACGCTATATTGATCTGAGCGACATGCTGGATTTCTTCAGTCGTATGATTGACAGCTCAGTTCAGATATCTGATTTCCGTGAAGAAGCTGTGTGCTTTCAGGCCGCTTTCACACTACGTACAGTATGTCCGTTTGAGACTGAGAAACCAGCTTAGACCAGCTAGGGCTTGAAATGGTCTGGGGTTTGGTACGTGTGAACTCGCATGGTTCAATTTCATATGAAACCAATCTAATTTGTATAAGATAATCGCTATTGATGATGCATAATTTGCACATGCATTATACATGCACATGCATTGCACATGCTTCACATTTCATTTAATGCTGTAATTATTTGTGAAATGTACTCATTTCTGAGTAAAAAATAGTTTCCAAGTAAACCCTGCACCCCAATATTGTTTGGTGTGTGCTAAAGATTTTTACAACGACATCAAATGCAGCTTGATGCTTCAGTTATTTAAAAAGTGCATTCAGAAAACCTTTGAAAGCATTACAGCTTCTTCATGGAGATTCTCTTGTTTCATATAGGTGTGCTCATTTTTTTAATAAATATAAAAACAGCGAGAGATAGAGAGCGTACTTTGTAGAGGCCATCGGGGAAAAAGAGGAATCCAAACGAGAGAGAGAGCCATTATACATAATGTATGTCAGACCCGAACCCCTCAGAAGATCATCCAGACCTGAGTGTGAATATTGAGAGAGAAAGAATCTGTGAAGCTCTCATGCCTCCTTTCCTCTGAAAAGGAAGTGAATCAAGCTCTTCTTTCTTCCCATCCCTTCCTCTTTCTAAAAGTGTTTAACAGTAATGGCCATATTGGATTGAAATATGACAGTCTCTGTAACACGCTGGCCGACGGTGGGCTTCTAGTGTCCAGTGCTGATCCCGTGAGCTCATAATCCAAAACATGATCCTGATCATAAGCTGAAATAAGCTCTAGGTGGACGTATTGTGACACATTACAGATGATTCTACTGACCTGCACTCTTAGAAGAAAAGGTTCTATATAGAATCTTAAAGGATTCTGTCAGGCGCTTCATATTTAGAAACTTTTAGGGGTTCCATCATGGGATCATTTTATGGATTTAGTTTTAATTAATTATTTTTGTTTAGATTATTTTTTATTATAATTAAATTTTATGAATTAAACTGCTGGTAAACCCATTAAACATGAAAGTATTATGCAATCATTTAAGACATCTCTCAGTCTCCTTAAAGGCACAATATGTAACTTTTTTGCTTTAAAAATAGCAAAAATCACTATATCTATGTTATATATATTTTTTTTTGTGTACTTACATTATCCCGACTGTTTCCAACAACTTTAAAACCAGGAGAAATTTGTAATTTAATTCGAAGACACGGCACGTTTCTTTATTTCCGTTTTGTCGCCGTCAATGACGTCATATCCGCGTTGTCCCTGGTTTCCGCTCGTACTGCCATGGCAACCAGAGCCCTCTGATAGTAACCAAAGCGACAGACGTGGACAAATGTGTAGTTCGAAATGTCTATCTGCACGCTGTTGTTGTTTCGTTCAAACATTATGGACCATGGCAAGCAGACTTTGGATAAAAAAGGAGAACTAAAACGAGAATCAATATCAGCGCAGTGTTTTCGAGATGCCGAGAGCTCCCATAGACAGTATATAAACGAGAGCTCCACGTCCGAGACTTCGACCGCTCCTACATGTACTTTATTAAACAGGTGAGCACATTTACATAAAACTAATAAATGTTTTATAGTTCAACAATGATAAAATGTCAGAATATGATCTGTATGTTATTCTAATGTTGATCTAGTTTACTGCTAGTCTCATATAGACAGACTAACACATACATTTCAACACATTCAAATACAGTTTAGTGTGACAGTGTTAAGGCTGATTTATACTTCTGCGTCGCACCTACGCCGGAGCCTCTACGCTGTAGGCAACGCGTTGGTTTTCATTTATACTTCTGCGTCGTTGTCCGCTTTGACGCGCAATTACACTTGCAGAGGGAGCATGTGAAACCCGAGGGAGCGGTCCTAGCAGACCAATCACAGCGCTTGCGTCCGCGTAGAGTTGACGCGTTGTTACATTTTTGGAGAGGTGCACGTCAGGGTACGCCGAAGGGTACGTTACGCGCGCTACACACAGCCTACGACGTAGCTACGGCGTGAGTTCGACGCAGAAGTATAAATTGGGCTTTAGACCAAGTGAAACAGCGCTGCGTTACCTCACAAGTTTAATTTGTCTAATAAACTGACCTGTGAGTAGTAATTCTGCGTGTAGTTCGGTAGAATGAAATGTCCATATTCCTCTTATATCCGCGGGACTCGCGTCGCGTGTGGAGCTGATAGCTGTCTCTTAGCAATCCCGACCTGCTTCATATCACAGTCATGATAAAAACATCGATGTATTTACTCATCCATAAACATTATTAGATCGGTCGGCTAACGACAAGATCCATAATTCTTAGCAAATGTTGCGTGATCAAACTACGCCTTTGTTATTGTAAGAGGTTAGCGACCCATAGCGGCGAAAAAAATTACATAGTGTACATTTAATAGAACCTTTTTTAGCATAAAGCGCTCTTTAAAATTGAGTCAAGAACCTAAGAGATCTACATAGAACCCTAAAGAACCACCTTTCTAAGAGAGTGTATTGTACGTACAGTAAAACATACTATATATGGGTATGTGTGTAAAATCTATAAAATCTATAATCACATTTGTTCAAGTCCTAACATTTGCAATTAAGTCTAAAAGTTATTTTTAGCGGAAATGTATTTCTTGCCATTAAGTACATTTTATTTTTTTTAACATTTTTGACAGTTTAAAATATATTGAATATATTAATATCATTTACATCATGTATTAACACCAGCGCTCTCCAGCACTGGAAAGCTTTTCTGATGTTAACTCGGGTCCTAAAGCTCTTCCCTGATCATAACCTTTCTTTTTCCAGTGATATTCCTCTGGCCTTTTCTCTTTTGTAATGTCTCTCAGCCATTTCTCTTTCTACAGTATTCAAATCTCCCTCTTGTTCACTCACTCTCTCTCCTCCCCCTCATGAGTGGACACGCCCCCTACTGCTGATTGGCTCACTCTCTCTCCTCCCCTGTCATGAGTGGACACGCCCCCTACTGCTGATTGGCTCACTCTCTCTCCTCCCCCATCATGAGTGGACACACCCCTACTACTGATTGGCTCACTCTCTCTCCTCCCCCATCATGAGTGGACACACCCCTACTACTGATTGGCTCACCCCCCCCCCCCATCATGATTGGACACACCCCCTACTGCTGATTGGCTCACTCTCTCCTCCCCCATCATGAGTGGACACGCCCCTACTGCTGATTGGCTCACTCTCTCCTCCCTATCATGAGTGGACACAACCCCTACTACTGACTGGCTCACTCTCTCTCCTCCACCATCATGAGTGGACACACCCCTACTGATGATTGGCTCACTCTCTCCTCCCTATCATGAGTGGACACAACCCCTACTACTGATTGGCTCACTCTCTCTCCTCCCTATCATGAGTGGACACACCCCCTACTGCTGATTGGCTCACTCTCTCTCCTTCCCCATCATGAGTGGACACACCCCTACTGCTGATTGGCTCTCTCTCTCCTCCCCCATCATGAGTGGACACACCCCTACTGCTGATTGGCTCTCTCTCTCCTCCCCCATCATAATTGGACACGCCCCCTACTGCTGATTGGCTCACTCTCTCTCCTCCCCCATCATGAGACTTAAACACTGATTGCAGGTAGAAACTGCGTGGAATGGATATTTGGAGTGATATGGATGAGGAGAGGGAACATAATGCCTCCTGATTTCAGTAGAGAGTCGAGTGATTGCATACACTCTCAGTGTCAGGAGGAGCTCAGGCTTACTCCATGTGTGTGTTTGTGTGTTGTGTGCACCTGATTGTGTGAGTGTGTGAGTGTCTGATTTTGTCCAATTAATCCCTCCCTGCGGATGTTCCTAGAATGCCCATCAGACACAGGAAGAGACCCGGGGTGATCAGATAAACACACACACGCACACACACACACACACACACACACACACACACACACAGGTACCTGTTTAGCATCACAAACACTCTAATCATCTTCTCTGCAGTGCTCAGAATATTTTATTTCTTACATTGGTTTGTCTAATCAATCACAGTAGCTGCATTTAATTATATTTCTCTGTCTTTTGCTCATTTGCTTTGTTAATTCAGTTTTTCCTTGCTTTAGTCTTTTTGTTGCTTATTTTATTATTCTGCATGTCTGCAAAGTACAAACCCCGATACTTCCAGGTCACTAACCCTGATATTGCTGATATTTTTTTATCCGATGCTCGCTGAGCTTTTAAGTGTTTGTTTGACCATGAAGCAAATCACCTTTCCACTCGCACATCCTGCTCACTCTCCCTGAATAAAGACCTTGGACTCGAGTGCCATGCAATGTTAACCGGTCAGTATTCTGATGTCACAGGCGTGTTTGGTGTGGGTGGGTTTTATGGTTGAGAATACAAAATATAATATACAGTAGGTGGTTTTTAATGTGTAGCTTTGCTGTGCAACTTCTGAATGAAATCAAAGATCCGCATCAAAATCTGGGTAGTTGACAATAACATGGGCATGAGCTTTTCAAGATGTTAGGTTAACATTTTTATGAATGCAAAAATCTACCTTTAAGCTTTTTGCAGTTCACATAAATGTTATGCAGCAGGGTTATTATAGTTAACAAAAAAACAAAAAAACAAACAAAAAAAAACGGTCACTTTAAATAAAAGTAAACTGAAATAAAATAATTTAATAAAAAAAATGTTTTTAATAAAACTATAATAGTATCTCAATTATACTAATATAACAGTCGCATGCAGTGCGACATGGACATTTTTGTAAAGTAGCCTACAAATACTTCATGCAGTCTCTCGATTAATATAAGCTCATAAAACGGCTTGCATGATGATTATAAAACAATTACAATCATTTTTAAAACTGCTTTAGATTGAGTATAGCATATTACACTGCATTACATTGATTGTGGTCTTATTAAATCACGTTTAGCTACCAGACAAAATTCCTGTAGATGTTCAGAATGTCCATCTCACTCTTTTGCATTCAATTAAAAGTGAAGGATGACTAAGATTTTCAAGAAAAAAACAAAAACAAAAAACAGTTTAATTTCTCATTGCATCTTCGTTTGTGTTCCACAGAATGAAAGTTATATGCATGAGTGCATTTGTAGGGTGTCCAGTCCACATACTTTTGACCATGTAATGCATCAAGCCACACCTCTTTGATTTGTGTGTGTGTGTGTGTGTTGACGTGAGGGTAAAACTCTTCTTCCACTTGTTGCTTAAGTTGCGCGTGTCAGTTTCATGAAGCCCCTTCACTCACCAGATGTGGAGCACGAGCTCTCCCGATGTCTGACGAAGGCGAGGGTCTCCGTGCCTCCTCTTCCCTCTCCTCTTCCTCCCTCTCCTCCTCCTCCTCCTCTCCAGCTTCTGCCGGTCAGACTCCTCTCCCTCAGCCGCCAGGACCCTTGAACCGGCGGGCATCTGATCCACATCCGCGCACCGACCCACCGCACACCCGATCCAGAGACGCGTCTCCCCGCGATCCGCTGGAGTTGATCATCAGGCGCTCGCCGGCGCGTCCCGTGCGATGCAGCGGCGCGTCTCCGGTGCGCGACGGTCTCCAGAACCGCGGACAGCGACGGTGCTCCCCGCACAGACCCGATCATGAGACGCGCAGCCCGGAGGAGGTGATCGAGACCCCGCACAGCTGCGCTCCACTGCACGCGTGAGTCAAAAAAACTGCTTGATTTCTATCTTTCAATTAACTGCATTTTTTTAAAGTCAAAACTATCATTTAATATGACCGAATCAACTTGCTTATACTTTCGAAAGTCATGGAGTCATCGAAAGGATCGATGGAGATAAAATTGGTTTTTAATGCAAGAACAGCATATTTTCACTTTTACAGTGTATATAGATTAAATTTACCCTAATAGCCTAGATTAAATGTAGCCTACCCTAATATTTTCAGTGGGTTCGACTTGCACAAAACTAAATACATTTTATTTATGGGTAGTTAAGTTAATAGCTTGTGTAATTTGCTCTACTTTCTGTTTATTATGCAGTTTTTAATTTAGCATTTATATAATAATAATCATTTAATGTATCTTTCAGCTATAGTTCTTGCATTACTCTATTAGTTTATAGTGTATTTAATGTTATTGTAGTTATAAAAAATTGCATTGTAAGTAGTGTCTTGAGCATTTTGGGCATTAATTAATTATCACCTCAGTTTTTGTATTGTCACGTGATGTGTCGCAGGTGCACGCGACGCGCGTATTTTATCAATTTAAGTTCTATTATTTAATAATAGTAACTATTATCTGAATGATAATTTAGCGTGGATAACTGATCTGACTTTGAAGGTGTTTTGATAGAGAGGTTAGATAGTTTCCTGATTGACGCTCTCCAGTAGGCTATGATGCGCATGCGCTGATCATCTTCTTTGAGCTCCATTGAGTTGGTGCAAAAATCAGGCCTCGAATCACCACGATACGTCTTTAAATATTGATGTCTGACAGTATATTAATGTTCAGCCTATAATTGCCTGAAAGTGTGTGCGAGGTTGAAAGAAAGAGAGACATGGTTTGTAGTTTTGGTTCTGGTCTCAAGACACTGCCTGCAGCCTGAGATGAAAACAATAATAACCTGCCAAAATATTCCAGACAAGCTGCCTGTGTCATCATCTGATCCGCTCCAGCGGTAATGATACTGCAGGCAGAATCAGATCTTCATTTATCTCCATGTCAATCTCCAGATGAGACTCGACTTGAACATGACTGGAGTTATTTTCCGAAGGCCTCACCCAAATATAAGGATTCTGTCATCATTTACTTACCTTTATGTCCATATAAAGCTGTATGACTGTCTTTTTTTGGAACAAAAAAGAAGAAATTGAAAAATGCTCTTGCTGATTTTCTTCTCATACTCTGAAAGAGAGTTTTTACGCTCCAAAAATTTCACGAAGTACCATTACAGTATCCAGACGACGTATTCGCTATAAAGTCTTCTGACGTCATACAATAGCTTTGTGTGAAAAACAAACCAAAATTGCTTTTTGTACTTTTGGGAGCTTGTCCCTGTTCTCTGTGTACTTTCATTGTGTGGAAAAGATTGCTGGGAAAATTAAGGATATCTAATTCTGTGAGAATGTAATATTGGTTTGGAGCGACATGAGTGTGATGTTTCATTTAGGGTTGAATTATCTCTTTAAATATATAGTTTTTATACTCATGGAAACAAATCATATGACAATATAATTACAGTATAACAGAGTAACAATCAATAATAGATACAAAAGAAGAATAACAACAACAAAAACAGTTAGGGAGACAATGCTAATAATCATAATGATATCAGAAGTAAAAAAGAGAGATAAAAAAAAAAACCCCAGTACGATAGTATTTTGATCGCTTTTGGATTTTCCGATACAGAGATCTTTACAAAATATTGTTGAAACTTGTTTCAGAATGTGGTTTATAATTGGAGAATTTGCACTTATGTATGTGAAACTTAGCCAGGAGAAAATAATAAGACCTTCACTTATTTATAATAGTGTCTCCGTCCCTACATTTCAGATTGGTTTGAATAAGCCACACCCAACTATAAATGCATTCTTATCAATAAAAGCTGTGATGAAATAAAATTGCAGAAAGGTATTGCTAAAAATGGTTCAGTCTGTTACAAAATGGACTATATAATCAGATAATGATGTACACTATATTGCCTAAAGTACTGGGACACCCCTCCAAATCATTGAATTCAGGTGTTCCAATCACTTCCATGGCCACAGTTGTATAAAATCAAGCACTAGGCATGCAGACGCTTCTACAAACATCTGTGAAAGAATGGGTTGCTCTCAGCAGTGATATTAAGCGTGGTACCAGGTTTCAACCTGTGCAATAAGTCCATTCGTGAAATTTCCTCACTACTAAATATTCCACGGTCAACTGTTAGTGGTATTATAACAAAGTGGAAGCAGTTGGGAACAAATGCAACTCAGCCATGAGGTGGTAGGCCACATAAAATCACAGATCGGGGTCATGCTGAGGCTCACAGTGCACAGAAGTCGCCAACTTTCTGCAGAGTCAATAGCTACAGACCTCCAACCTTCATGTGGCCTTCAGATTAGCTCAGGAACAGTGTGTAGAGCTTCATGGAATGTGTTTCCATGGCTGAGCATCTGCATCCAAGCCTTACATCATCAAGTGCAATGCAACGCGTGTCAGATGCAGTGGTGTAAAGAACGCCGCCACTGGACTCGTGGAGACGTGTTCTGTTCGGTACTTGCCTGACTGCATTGTGCCAAGTGTAAAGTTAGGTGGAGGGGGGGTTATGGTGTGGGGTTGTTTTTCAGGGGTTAGTTCCAGTGAAAGGAACTCTTAATGCATACCAAGACATTTTGGACAATTTCATGCTCCCAACTTTTCGGGAACAGTTTGGGGATGTTCCTGTTCCAACATGACTGCGCACCAGTACACAAAGCAAGGCCCATAAAGACATGGATGTTGAGGAACTTGATTGGCCTGCACAGAGTCCTGACCTGAACCCGATAGAACACCTTTGGGATGAACTAGAGCGGAGACTGTGAGCCAGTCCTTCTCGTCCAACACCAGTGCCTGACCTCACAAATGTGCTTTCCCATAAACACACTCCTTAACCTTGTGGAAAGCCTTCCCAGAAGAGTTGAAGCTGGTATAGCTGCAAAGAGTGGGCCAACTCCATATTAAATCCTACGGATTAAGAATGGGATGTCATTAAAGTTCATGTGCATGTAAAAGCAGACGTCCCAAAACGTTTGACAATATAGTGTATGTCTGTTATGTATTTCTATGCTTAGCGAATTGTGCGGTTAGATCAGCAACATGCCGAAGTTAAAGGGGTGGTATAATGCCCTTTTCACAAGATGTAAAATAAGTCTCTGATGTCCCCAGAGTGTGTATGTGAAGTTTTAGCTCAAAATACCCCACAGATATTTTTATATAGCATGTAAAAATTTTCAATTTTTGAGGGTGAGCAAAAACGCACAGTTTTGTGTCTGTTCCTTTAAATGCGAATGAGCTGCTGCTCCCGGCACAGGGGGCGGAGCTTCAACAGCTTGCACTCACACAGACATGCATTGAAAATGTCAAAAAACTTTTAGCCTTTTATGTTCAAACCGGATTCAGACAATAATGGAGAGACTCAAGAAGAAGTGACAACATGTAGAATGCAAAAGGGTGTTTCTGAATGGTTAGTTCAGGGGTGCCCAATCCTGCTCCTGCCGATCGACTGTCCTGCACAGTTCATCTCCAACCCTAATCAAACACACCTGCCTTTCATTTTCAAGTGATCCTGAAGACCTTAATTGGTTGCTTCAGGTGTGTTTGATTAGGGTTGATGATGAACTGTGCAGGACAGTCGATCGGCAGGAGCAGGATTGGGCACCCCTGGATTAGTTGATGAATTTATGTAGCTTATGTGTAGTTATCTTCTAGTCACTGATTAGCATATTCTGTCTTGATAATCTATAAATCGTGTTCAGGGGGCGGGGTTTATGTAAATTTTAGGGTTGGTGATGTCACTAACCCGGGAGGAATGTGGTGTAGTCTCTACCAGCCGTTTGTTGTAGTCCTTAAAAAGCGATTTCTTTAAAAGAAAATATCTCCCTTTGCTTTGAACTTTGAGTGTTGTAACTTTGCAGATTGCAGATTACACACTAACTAAAGTTAAAAAAGTGAAATCATAATCAACCACCCCTTTAAGATTGAATTAGTGTCTCGTGTGCTTCACATGAGAATTGCACTATGTAGGGTGTTTCAGTCAGGTGCCATGTGAGGACACTGCCTTAGAAGGGAGCGGAGCTGCTCATGTAGACTATGTTTGTGCTCTTGTATGTTTGTGTTGTATTGTAAGTAGGAGCCGGTCACTTTCAGTGTTTATTTAATATTATTTATATACTTTATCATTTTTATTAATGTTTAAAAACCCTGGTCACGTCCTGGTCGCAGCTTCTACTTCCTCATTTATTCTCTTCCTTTTTCCCCCAGCATAAAATATCAACAGAACCTCCATAATTTCAAAGCGTTGTAAAGAGGGTCATCACTTCTTTTATCTCAGTCTTTCCGCTCCGTTTCATCTGTCTCACTTCTCTAGCTTGTAGTCTTCCTCTCTCATTGTAATTCCAGCTGGTCCTTTCATTCTTTGTGCTGATGAGGAGCAAAAGCTCTATCTATATGCTGATGCTGGTACAAGAGAGCAGAGAGAAAAATGAGAGGAGATCTATACAGTAGGATGAAAGGATAGAAAAAAAGTTTGCATATTATTCTTTGTGAGTGTGTGTCCGTCGAGATAATCAGCTCCACATTTTTCTCCATATGGATGGGCGCATAAATCATTCCCTGTTTAAACTTCACTCATATTAATCCTGAACTGTCAGATCAGACTCAAGCACATCATATAGTCACCAAAGCAGATGTCTGTTATACATGCTTTCTCCTGTGCCGATGTTCACTGCATTGGTAGTTTGACTTCTTGACGATGCTTTTAAAACATTGATCTGTTTGTTTAAGCAGCCCGCAAGTCAGTGGAGTGAGTTTGAACCTGTTTGGGAGAACAATGGCAGACAAATTTTTTTATTCTGCCATAAATATGCAAGTATGTAAATCAATAGCTATGTTTACATGGACACCTTTTGTTTAAATTGGAATGAAATTATTCTGATTGATGAAATCGAACATAGTGTTTACATGAATGCTAAATAAAGTGATTGGGTTGATGTGAGATTAAACTTTAAAATCGGATTTAGTCATTTGACATGCATAAACTGCACAAATATACAGAGTTTTTCCTCCTTTTCTTTGTTTTAAAAAGCAGACTTAATATTGATCTATTTCTGGTCCTAATTAGGAGACGACAAGCAAACAAAGGTTAGTGCCGTGCTGCTTACATTATCAAGCATTAAAAAAGGTCCTTTTCGCACATAAAACAAGCAGTCTGTGGAAATATGGACTGTCCTGCACCACTTCACTACCCTGGAAATCCAGAGTTCTCGCGAGAGCACAAGTTGAATATGCTCAGCTAGTTACTCTGGTGTCGAATAATGATGCTCATTAAATATGCCCCTCGATCCGAGCTGCACCAATCACATCGGGTTATCTGATATAGGCGGGCCAGAGGCGAGATGACGACAGCACTGTGACGTCGAAGTCATTAGTAAACATTGCAAGATGGCTATGGATGTTTGAAACGGCTTTGGCCGCTACAATGAACGAGTTAGACTTGGCTTTTTATCTAAAAGAGGAACAGAAGACGGCGCTCGAATCGATCCTTTGCAAGAAGGGCGTTTTTGCTGTTTTGCCGACCGGATACGCAAGAGTCTAATCTACCAGTTAGCTCCGCTGGTAGCTAAGCGTATGGGGCTTGTTGTGATTGATCGTAGTGTTATCCAGTTGTGTGCAGTGAGATTTTCAAATGCATTCCGATTGACGTGGTTGCATGAACTTTATTCAGACTGTGCTGCTAAGTCTGATTACAAACGGATTATCAGGGTCCCTGTAAATGCAGCCAATGATATGTAGATCTCACCGGTGCATAATGCATCATATCAAAGCACCTAGCAACCACCCAGAACACCATAGCAACGCACAGCAGCAGCAAACATATAGCTGGTGTCTGCAATGTTTTTAACTTTTTTGGATTATAGAATGAACCATGGATTAAGTAAATAATGCTTACATTTTCTTCAGAAAATTTACAAATCTAGTTTGTTTTGCAATTCCATTTGGTGCCACTAGTGGCGCCACAGAAATCCCACAGGTTTAATCAGACACCGCTGAAGGCAGAACTCATGCACCTGTAACTGTGTGAGAGAGAGACAGACGTTGAGGATCTGAATGACCTCACACACACAGAGCTGTCTGTCTGCGCTCAGCATGGCTCTCTCTCTTGAGTGCGACGCTCTTTCATTTCCCTCGGGGAACTCGTGCTGTTTGAATTGGTTCCATTTTCACCCAATCTTTTCTGCATTTGATGTGTCAGAGCGCTGTGTAATCATCTTTCCCATGTCTTCTCATCACTTCAGCCTTTTATCCGTCTCTGAGGAGCACAGTGTCAGTTAACTGATGGGCCACCCCACTATAGACATATCTACAATTTTACATTTTTATGAAGAAAGTGGTTTCCATGAGCATTGTAAATGGTTCCCAATGTCTTGCTGGGACATTATGTATGTAATATCGCTTGGGCAGTTTTATGTTCTTGAAGAATCATTCACAAACGCTACAGGACGACACACACTGATTTAATACTTAGTTTTAGATATTTGATCACACCACACATATAAATATCAGCAATAATAATAGTTATGCTTGACTTAAACACCACTAATTAAACAACATACGCTTCAATGATTGTGTCTAACTGGGAAACTTTAGATTTTCACTCTCTGGGTTTATTGTGTATTCGTGTGTATTTTCATAAAAGCAGACAGTGTTTTTGTTTTGTAGCAGGTTGTGACTTGCTGCAGTTTGCTGTAATATAAAATGTCTCACTTTGAGACAGATTTTGAGAGCATTTAGAAATAAAATATTCAGAGCAGCACAGCATGTACCAGACTGCATTGATCTGCTCGCTGCACATGTATGTTTCATGTGTTTGTGTGTGTGTGTATATTTCCGTACAATGCTGCATAAGCAGTGTGTGTGTGTGTGTGTGTGTGTGTGTGAAACTGGTTGGTGCGGAATAAATGGATTTTCTCCAGAGGCTCTTTTGTATGTGTGCAATTTCAGACAAGACTGTGATCAAGAGGACTAAAATTGAAATGCTTTTTAAACAAATATAGCATCTGCAATCATCATGTCATTTTTAAAGTGTCCACTCTCACTCTCATCTAGAAATGACAAAACACAAGTGTGTGTATTTTATCCCAGAATTATTAAAATCATGGCATTTTCTTAGCTTTTGGTCCCACACTTGAACATCACGTGCATGACAGTGTGAGATCTATAGAAAAAGCTGCAACCCCGAGCTGATCTCTGATGTCATTGATTATTGGTCCAATCATAGGTCATGATTGACTCATGTGGCGTGAAAGGCCAATTTAGCAACTTCTAAAAGCAGAGCTGTGATTGGCTGTTTTAGGCAATCAGTCTATTGACAAACAGTCATGGATTGAATCTCGTGCTGTGCAGTGAACAGAGCAGATTAGACTAGTTGAATTAAACACACTCATTTAAACTCTTTAGCTGCAGCCTTTTACAGCTAGTTTGTGTTGTTTTCTCAATGTTATTTTAGTATCATTACTATTTTATCATAGTATTTATTCTAAGTAGTTTTTTTATACTTTCCTTTTCATTCAAATATTGTTTTTTTATTATTATTATTATTATTTAAATATTGTGATTTAAAAAAATGTATGTCTATATTTTAGTACTTCAGCTAAATGAAAATTTTGCCTTGGCAACCAACTTTCTAACAACTAAGTCTTTTTATACTCTCTTTTTAACTTTAGGTAACAACTGTAAAATCAAGTCAGCTCAAGTGAGCTTTATTGTTATTCTGCAATATGTAGAGACATGTATGTGTTACGTATATATAGATACACAGCCTTTATAAAAAAGGTAATCTAACTAATCTAACTAGGTAATCTAACTATAAACAAACATATACTCTGATATAATATACTAAACAGATATAATAAACATATACATATTCTCTGATTTACTCTGACATAAATACTGGTTTATATCTCAGTTAAATGGTAGCAGAAAAACTGACTTTATTTTCTTTCTTAAAATGCTCCTGGTCCTATTGTGCATGCTATACTGAATTGTGAAAAATAGGTTTACATGCATCCAATGTAAAACACACTTTGTTTTTCTCATAATATCCAGTGCAGCATCAGCTCTTTCCTCTCAGTGTCTGAAATGGTTCGATCAAGATTCAGTCTCTCTAAACCCCGCCTCTCTGAGAGCTGCTCTGCTCTGATTGGTCTAGTGGCCCAGTCTGTTGTGATTGGCCGAACACTTACTGGGCGTGTCCGAGACCAAATGGTCATTAGCATATCTGAATCTCAGCTCTTGACACACAGTGATACGAACAGTAACGATGGCGTGGGTTTTATTGTATCAATCTCATCAAAGTGGATTTGCTTTGTCAGCAGAAAACAGCGTCTTCTCGACATGAACAACACGAACCAAACTCTTCCAGTCTCAGATACAACTATAGTGTTTGTGGGCGGGGAAAAGTAGGTGTAATTTACGGACAGCCAATTAAAACCATTGGCTGGAATTATGCAAATTAGTTACAAACCCACATAGGTTCGTGCAGGAAGTAAGACTGGAATTACTGACAACTCGTTTCAGGCAGTTCAGAATCGTTTCTTTCTTTTGGGACACAATAACTCCATTTATCTGCACTTTGACCTTTGAAACTTTGAAGAGCTTTTACATTCACAAACATCTCTGCATGAAAGGTAATAGTGTAATAGGGACACTTTAACTTATTGATGGATAAAGTCAAGTTCTTCATTGAATATTCTGTATCTCATTACAAATAATATGGATTGCGACTAACTCTTTACTAATCTATGTTTTCTCTCAGGTCAGAGGTCATGAATCGCAGGCACACCACCCTGCGAGAGAAGGGCCGTCGCCAGGCCATCCGAGGCCCCGCTTACATGTTCAATGAACGTGGCTCCAGTCTCACGGTGGAGGAGGAGCGTTTCCTCGACGCTGCGGAGTACGGGAACATTCCTGTCGTCCGCAAGATGCTGGACGAGTCCAAAACACTCAACTTCAACTGCGTGGACTACATGGGTCAAAACGCGTTACAGCTGGCAGTCGGCAATGAGCACCTGGAGGTCACCGAGCTCCTCCTGAAGAAAGACGGAATGGCTCGCGTGGGCGACGCGCTTCTTTTAGCGATCAGCAAAGGGTACGTGCGAATCGTGGAGGCCATTTTGGCTCATCCGGCGTTCGCGGGCGGTTTGAGACTGACTTTGAGCCCGCTGGAGCAGGAGCTGAGGGACGATGACTTCTACGCCTACGACGAGGACGGGACGCGTTTTTCGCACGACGTGACGCCGGTGATTCTGGCCGCTCACTGTCAGGAGTACGAGATCGTACACATCCTGCTAATGAAAGGAGCCAGGATCGAGCGACCGCACGACTACTTCTGCAAGTGCTACGAGTGCACGGAGAAACAGAGACGCGACTCTTTCAGTCACTCGAGGTCGCGCATGAACGCGTACAAAGGGCTCGCCAGCGCCGCCTACCTGGCGCTGTCCAGCGAAGATCCCGTACTGACGGCTCTGGAGCTCAGCAACGAACTCGCACGACTCGCCAACATTGAGACGGAGTTTAAGGTGAGAGATATGATATTACCAGAACCAGAACAAACAAAAATGGCTTATTTAGTCAATTCAAATCCAACTGTATAGCGCTTTTCACAATACACATTGTTTCAAAACAGCTTTACGGAAAATCACGATGTTTTTTTTTTACATTTTTTTTATTGCAAAATCAATAGAGTCATACAAAACATTTGAATCTATAAAAAATGAAGATCACAATTCTGCATTTTGTATAAAATCTATCATACATCTCAACAGCTAAGATGTCTAAACAGCTTTACGATTGTTCTGTATTTAATTCAGAGAGTCGTAAAAAATCTTTTAAGTCAGTGGAAAATAGTCTACCATTTGAAAATCACAATGTTAATGTTGATAATATCTTAACATCTTTATTTAGCAGATTAGAGCTTGACGACAATAAAGTTTACATTTGCGATGATGCGAGTAATCAAGCAGTTGGTATTTGCTATATATATCGTCCTATGCGAGTGTAATATATGTATGTGGAAAATGTTGGACCTATACTGTATATCCAACTTTATATAAAGAGCTAGGCAATAATATAGTTACATTCTGCAATGAGATTTTCTATATAGTATATCACTTTACGTGAATATAATGTATGCATTTATGGAAAGAAAAGCTGGCCATACTTATACACTGCTGGTCAACATTAAGATTTTATGTTTTTGAAAGACTTATCTTATTCTCACCAAGGCAGCATTTATTTGATCAAAAATACAGTGATTTAGATTAAAAACATAGAATGCATTAAATAGATCAAACGTGACAATAAATACATTAATAATGTTTTAAAATATTTATATATTTCAAATAAACACCGTTCTTTTGAACTTTCTATTCATCAAAGAATCCTGGGGAAAAAAAGTATCACGATTTCCATAAAAATGTAGAATGAATGTATTGAGCCCCACAACTGTTTTCAACATTGATAATAATAAGAAAGGTTGAAAATTAAACTTTGCATAAAAAAATGTAAAAAAAAACATTTTAAAAAGTATTCTAATAGAAAACTTATTTTAAATTGTAATTTCTGTAGTTTTGATCAAGTAAATGCAGCCTTGGTAAGCATAAAAGACTCCTTCATCAATAAAATCTTAATTATTACTTTTAACCAGTTGTCTATATCCAACTTAAGGTTACACTTTATTTTAAGGTGAAATTTTTACAGTATAATTATATATTTCAGTACTGGGTAATATTAAGCAACAACGTACTTCCTATAGGGTTATGGTTTGGTTGAGGGTTAGTTGCATGTAATTATGCATAATTTACTGTTATTACTATGTAATATGTAACAAGGACATATGTAACAACTTTTGGTAACACTTTATTTTACAGTGTCCTTGTTACATATGTTACATATACTTACCATAGTAATAACAGAAAATGATGCATAATTACATGCAACTAACCCTCAACCAAATCCTAATCCTACCCTAACCCTATAGTAAGTACATGTAGTTGCTTAATATTACTCAGTACTTAAATATATAATTATACTGTAACAATGACACCTTAAAATAAACACTCTAAAAAATGCTGGGTTGTTTTAACCCAATTTTGGGTCAAATATGGACAAACCCAAACGTTGGGTTAAAAATGTCATTTAAAAATTGAACGCAAAAGTTGGGTTTGTCCATTTTTGACCCAAAATTGGGTTAAAACAACCCAGCATTTTTTAGAGTGAAGTGTAACCCAACTTTATATAAAGAGCTGGGCGACAATATTGTTACATTTTGTAACAAAATAAAAAGAGGCAGTTGAGATTTGCTATATACAGTAGTATACCTGACTTACTGTATGTATGCGGATGCAGTTGGATATAAAATATATTTCAAACTTTATATAGCTGTGCAATTTAGCAATTGCTATAACTTACTTTTGTAACCAATAACCCAAAGTAGAGTTTTTACTGTAATTGTGCATCAGACCTGCACTTGGTCAGGGGGAGTTTAGCACCAGAGGGCTTTGGTTTGAGCAGTTTTCTTGAGATGTGTGGTGTGAATCGCTCTTTCAGGTGATATACCACATCATCGCAGTGGCGTTGACTCTGATTGTTTCTCTCCAGAAGGTTTTTTCATCTGTTGAAGTCGTTCATTGTTGATTTAGTCCGGTTTTTTGGGTTGTTTTCCTGTTGCGTCACCGACTTCTGTTGAGCTTCAGTTGGCAGACAGATTGCCTTACGTTCTTTTAATTAATGTCCACTCTTATTACAATAATGTGGTGGCAAACTTAAATTCATTTTCCGTTGAAGATAGCAAGATTTCCAGGACCTGAGGGAGAAAAGCGGCTCCAAACTGTGCCGTACTTTACAGCTGGCTTGAGGTATAGATGTTGATGTGGTCTGATTTGAGATCTTGTGTTGGAGGAATGGTTCACATCAGGCATTGCTTCTGGTCAATAGCGAACTCAAATTTTGTGAGTGGTTTTTAATAAGGTATGGCAAGTCTGACCAACATCTTTAATGCACCTCATTGACATTTGAATATCGGCTCAGTGTAAAACATGGTTTACTGTATTTGTCAAATTTGATCACAAATGAAAAAAATAGGCGTGTAATAGATATCATGTATAATATTATGGCATAAGAATGTAATATGTGTGTGTGTGTGTGTGTGTGTGTGTGTGTGTGTGTGTTATAAAAAAATAATATAATATTTTAGTATTATTTTGCAAATAATTTTTTTTTTTTTTAAAGTCTTAAAAATCAAGGACATTACTGTAATACAAAACTAAACTAACTAAACTCAATACAAACAAATACTACTATTATAAATACTTAAATCATGTATTAGTTTAAATAATATAGTTATTTAAATTAATTAATTATTAAAATATAATAACTATTTTTATTAAAATAATGATATATATATATGTAATAACTATGAAATATAAAAATATATATATTATATTATATTGCCACAATCCAAAAATAAACAAATAATGGGCTTTATTTTCTTTATGCAAAATCCTTTTTCTTCCTTTTTATGTTGAGTCGCACGTGATATTGACAGGTTTGATATGATTCTCTCCCGTTTGGACTCATTGGAGCACACACGGTACAGAGGTGTGTATAAAGTTGTTATTTGATGTTAGGTAAGGAAAGATAAGAAAAATTCAATCAATATATATAATGATAACAATTCAGAGGCATGTCTCATCTTCCCAAACTACATTAGAGCAGCAGTGGCACTGAATCTTCAGGCAATACAATCAACTCTCACTGTATGAGACCAATGAAGAACAGTGTGTGCAGAAAGTGTGTGTGTGTCTGTGAGAAATGGAGCAGGAAACAACCAAATAATGAACTCTGACGTTGATATCTGGGCTGACGACTTTTACTTCTCGCCTCCAGTGGATACGGACGTCCTGACCTGTAAGATGAAACTAGAAAGAAGATGAGAAAGAAGCACAATAGCTCTTTGTGTTGTATTTAAAAAGGTTCATCTTTTAGTGTGTAATGTTGCTGTTTGAACATAAAAAATCTCTGCAAAGTCACAAAGTTCTTCTCTATATCAGTGTCACTTTTTCTAAACTCCTTGAAACGCCTCCATTGTCGTCATGAGTTTCTTCCGGGAACGAACACGCCACAATATTCCTCATTTAAATAATCCATATGCAGAATAAAGGGGCGGGGCCTGGTTGAGTTAGTTAGTAGTGTGTTAAACTGGCGGTTATGGTAAGGGGCGGGACATTTCCCAAACACACTCGAAGCGCTCGACCAATCACAACACACTGCTCCAGCCGACCAATCAGAGCACAGTGTGCTTTTCAGAAGGAGGGGCTTCATAGAGACAGGAAGTAAACAGAGCGTTACTGACAGACTGGGAAGAGACGAGCTGCAACAATGGAGAATATGAGGAAAATAATGTGTTTTTTAACATTCAAGCATGAAAACCTGTTCTAGTAGAGCTCAAAAACAACATCAAGACTTATGCCAATATGCCCTCTTTAAAGTATGACTTCTCAGCTCTACTAAATCAGTGCAAGTCAAATCTTATGCATGCGTGTTTAATGTGAAAGTCCCCTTAGAAGGGAGCTGCTCATGTAGACAGCTCACTAGGGTTTGAAACAGAGATCATGGACTGGATGTGTGTGAGGATCAGGAGTAAGTGTGTGTTTGTCAGGGCTCAGATGGTGGCGTGTGTGTCCACTACACAACTGTAAATTAAAGTGTTCTTCACACATGAGTGTGTGTAATTAACTAAAGCTTGTCTCTCTCTGTGTGTGTGTGTGTGTGTGTGTGTGTGCACTTGAATTTTAATTTGCACGTCTAGTGTTTGAGTAAAGCGTCCACACGTTCACCAGAGCAGCATCTGTTACCCAGCACACACTGCTCACTATGAGTGTGTGTGAGTCTAATCCATCCGATCCTCAGGGATCTGATCCGTCTGTGGCCCGGATCAATTCTCCGGCCTCCAGAGCCCTTACACACCGCATGTATTCTGAGGCAGCTTAAAGATGTTTACTGTAGTTTTATCCCGCATCTGATTCAGTCTTGTATTTTCAGTCTCAGATGGATAGAGCGTTCATGGACCATCTGATGCATATTGAATGCAAACATGGCTTTATATAAGGCCATTCGATGATGAAAAGCTGTTGTTCCCGCAGCATCATCTTGAATCTGCAGCGACCGTGGATTGGTTTGTCAGATCCAATCATTCTTTGATCTTTCCACCTTATAAAGAGGGTTGTTCTCTCTAACCTCATATAAACTCTGTCAGGTATTTGTGTGGCGATCAGACACCGATACGTCTCAGAACTAATTCCCACTGAAGTGCTTCACCTTTAAGAGCCATATGGGAAACACGGATAGTTTGATCTTCAGAAGTGGCATCTGTATTAGCAGCTGATGAAAACAAACCCAGGTTTTATCCTCCCAAAACAGGCTTCAGACAAACCAGCCAGGAACAAAAGCCCTGGCGTTGTTTCCAGCCGTCAGTGAACCGGGTCTCCCAGCGCTCCACGCGTGTCACGATTACTGTCGCCAGCAACATCACATCTGCTTGCTTCTGAGATGAGACATATGCAGAGCCGATGAAATCCTCCCGCTTGTCTCCGAGGATTAGCGGAGGTTTCTAAGGAATATTAAAACTCGCTTTAAGAGGAACAGACTCCCGGCGACTCCAGATGATCCTGAGGCCGTGTTTGAAGGAGGAATGCATAATGTTACAAATTAGTGCATTCATTCTGCTAATATGCGACAATTTTTCATTTATAACTAGTTTAAAAGTGAGACATTATAAATGTATTAAAACTTTTAGATATTAATATTAGTTAAAAAACTTTTTTTGGTATTAATTAGCCTTATATACTATATAAAAGTCTATATTACTTAAGATATTTACTTTAGAATACAAAGGGTATTCTTTTCAAATTATTGCAAACTATGAGTAGCTTCCCATTTTGACAACTTACCCCATTATAGTTACATTTATTCTGCTAAAATGCAGCCATAAATGCACGCGCGCGCGCGTGTGTGTGTGTGTGTGTGTGTGTGTGTGTGTGTGTGTGTGTGTATATATATATATATATATATATATATATATATAATATATGTATATATATATGCATACATTTGCTGTTAAATTACCTATAATACAGTTAAATACAGATATAATGTGCTTTTTTTTACTTTCTTACTTTAGATATTTAATTTCTACCAAGGCATTATTTTCAGTGCAAATAATAAGCAGCTTCTCATTGTGACAACTTGCCCCATTATAGGTTCAATCAATGTTGTTGAACAATTTTTTTCCCCTTGCCATTAATTGTTCAAATGTTTTTAGTCAAGACTTTCGATGTCTCTATACAGAAATGTATTTTCCTAAATAAATGTAGTGCTGTGAAACATTCACTAGGGTAAAAAGCGTGGCCTGGTTCTCAATCTTCAACATGATTGATCTTGTTTAACAGACATTATTAAACCTCAGTGTAATTCTGTACAGTTGTGAAACAGTCTGCTATTGCACATCACTGCGATTAATCATATTAATGTGAAATACATGTAACATTAAAGCTGTAATGGAAAATCCATATTAGAAATACAGCTGAATATGAAACCATCTGTGCTGAATATTTATGATGGAAGGAAGAGAAATTAAATTATCGTTGTGTGACTGTTTACATTAACATGTATTCATTAAGCAAACTCTTTACTCCAACATGATTTACAAGTGAGAATATAAGCAATTTATCATACATGATAATACAGACTTTCTGTAAACCATACTAACTAAAGCAGAAAAATAGAGGAAAATAAATGTATTTTAATAGAAAGTTACTTCATAGTTACGAATTAGATGCGTGCAGTGATATTAATGTCTCAAAAATTGCTATGAATAATTGTGGATGTTGAATAATTGGAATAGCGCTTAAAACATTTGCGATTAAAGCATTGTTTCCAACCCATGTGTTCAAGAGACCTAATTTTTCACTTCCTGGGAAATTGGTACAAAATATCTGTAATATAAATGTAAGTTGCTGCAATCTGTGATCTTTTTTCTCGTTCGGATGCCTAATGTGTGAGATGCATCTGGGAGGACCAAATCATTTTGATGACAAATGTCAGGCGTTTCAGAATGACATTTGAGATGCTGTGATGCGATTGGTCCGCTGGTTAGTCCAGTTATCCAATCACAAAAGTCACATGAGGTTTTTTTTTTTGCGCGTCAAGGGTAATTCTTCGGTAAATGTGTTTCTATCGGAGTTTATGCACAAAAACTATCTGCCTCAATCAGGATTGTTACAGTTAACTAAAACTGAAACTGAATGTAAAACCATAAAAAAGTGAAATTAAATAATTAAATAGTTGCCAAGCCAACATTTCTCATTTGCATTTAGTTTAACTTGATGAAAACTAAAAATTAATAAAATCTATATAGACACATTAAATGTTTTTCTTGTTTAGTGGATTTTAAGTAAACCATTTCTTTCTGATTTCTTTGCATGCATCAAATGAAAGCTATCAGCTTCAATGGCTTTTAGTGTTTTGACTTTGAGTTTTGTGCTTATTCTGGTGCAGTGTTTTGCCCCATAAGCTTTACTGTCAGTGTATCACTGTAAACGAGTCGAGAAGATTTTCTGTGGAAATCGACAACGGAGATAATGTCATTAGAGCTTAACTGCTGCTGATCTGAAATATTCCTATAATGTGATCTGATGATGATGATGTTGTGTGTGTGTGTGTGTGTGTGTGTGTGTGTTGGGTTGTTCGAACTCAAAGTGCCTCTCTCATCTCTCAGAAAGACTGATGTCTTCACACACAACAGTGAAAAGGGCAAATCTGTTGATATCAGCTTGGCTATAAGTCATATGAAACACACACACACACACACACCTCAGGCAGGTCGGGCTCAGGGGATCGTTTTCATCATTTGACATTTTCATATCCATCATCATATGCTAAACTGAGAGAGCAACTATTATCAGAAAGGGCGATCTAAACAAATCACAGAAAGAAAAATGGTCTCAAACTCCACTATCAAGAAGATTAATCATATTTTTTTCCACTTTTTAAGTATTTCATTTGATATACTTATTATTACTTATTATTAATATGTAAATATAAGTATGATTATAGATGCAAGCAGCAATTACAGAGTGGAACAGTGACCTTGTCTTGTTTGATCATGGATCGTCCATTGGGGAATTTAGGAAAAGTAGTAGTAACTATTAAAAGCAAAATTGAAGAACGAATTGGTGTGACGTCATTTCGAACAAAATCAGGCCAAAAAGAAGTTCATTTTGTGTTTGTTTTGAGAGTTTGAAACAGCTTGCCAAAGCGAACTTTACGGAAAAGAATAAGATGTTAAAGGTGCAGTCATCATTAGCGAAGTTTTGTGGACAGCGCATCCGTTGTATATTGTTAATAACGAACTATCAAGCGCAGCTCACATATAATTCACTGCAATGCATTAAGACGAAACACACTCGTATTAAAGATACAATCAATGAAAACATCACATGCAGTATTGCTTCTCAATTAAATGTATCTTACAGTATTTAGAGGATTTTTAGGTGTTTTACCTGGGAAACTGTCAGGGTTCTGTCACCTCGGTCTAGTGTGTTTCTTGGTTTTGTGACAGAGCCCTGACACTCCTGTATTCTCCTGTGAGGTTTAGGGGGTAGCGAGGCGAGTAGGACCCGGGTGGAGGGGTTACATTGGTGCCGTGACCCGGGTGGGAGTGAGGTTTAGGGGGGTAGCGGGGCGAGTAGGACCCGGGTGGAGGGGTTACATTGGTGCCGTGACCCGGGTGGGAGTGAGGTTTAGGGGGTAGCGGGGCGAGTAGGACCTGGGTGGAGGGGTTACATTGGTGCCGTGACCTGGATGGGAGTGAGGTTTAGGGGGTAGCGGGGCGAGTAGGACCCGGGTGGAGGGGTTACATTGGTGCCGTGACCTGGATGGGAGTGAGGTTTAGGGGGTAGCGGGGCGAGTAGGACCCGGGTGGAGGGGTTACATTGGTGCCGTGACCTGGATGGGAGTGAGGTTTAGGGGGTAGCGGGGTGAGTAGGACCCGGGTGGAGGAGTTACATTGATGCCGTGACCTGGATGGGAGTGAGGTTTAGGGGGGTAGCGGGGTGAGTAGGACCCGGGTGGAGGGGTTACATTGGTGCCGTGACCAGGATGGGAGTGAGGTTTAGGGGGGTAGCGGGGTGAGTAGGACCCGGGTGGAGGGGTTACATTGGTGCCGTGACCAGGATGGGAGTGAGGTTTAGGGGGGTAGCGGGGTGAGTAGGACCCGGGTGGAGGGGTTACATTGATGCCGTGACCTGGATGGGAGTGAGGTTTAGGGGGGTGAGTGTAACGGAGGCCAGCTAGTAGTCGCTGTGTGAGTAAACCTCACTCCTCTGATCTCAATAGTTGCTCTAGCGACAGATACTAGAGGCTGCAGTCTTTAGCCTCCTTGTTAGAGCGCCTGACTGGAGACCCGGGTTCAAGTCTCGCACAGAGCAGGGCAAGTAGGACCCGGGTAGAGAGGTTACATAAGCTCATGGCTAGCGATTGGTTATTGTTGGCCATGTGCTTGTGTGTGATTTCATGTTTGATGTGAGCACATGGCTTGTCTCGTTATGCTTCCCTGTGCCATGTGCTCTCTTGTCTATTGTCTGACCCCGCCCATCTTGTTATCTGATTATTGGTTCAGTTTCCCCACCTGTCCTCCCTCGTTACCTGGCTTGTTTGCTGTCCTGTACCCTGGCTGTCTGATGATACGGTAGTGTATGTTTCCTGCCTAGTCAAGTCTAGTCTGTAGTGTTTTCCCCCACGGGGTATAGTTTCTGTTTGTGTTTTGTTTTACTTTAATAAAACCCATATTCCTCTGCATCCTTGAGTCCTCACTTCAACCCTACCTCAACCCGTGACAGGAGATAAGTCAAAAAAGGATGAAAGCTTGTTTCTGCTACGGAATAAAAAAGTTG
The DNA here is from genome assembly GCF_963993115.1 of Abramis brama. Lineage (NCBI taxonomy): Eukaryota > Metazoa > Chordata > Actinopteri > Cypriniformes > Leuciscidae > Abramis > Abramis brama. Next base: position 4,710,392 of record NC_139975.1, read on the forward strand.
GAATTGCAAGATATAGAATCGCAATTGTCTTTTAAACTGTTTTATTCCATGGCAGAGACAATCTTCCATATTCCACCGCTCTCTGTTTCCTGAGAAGAGCTCAATGTTCAGTCTGTTCCTCATAGATTGGGACCTAGAGGAATCTAACATACAAAATCAAGTGCAGAAGCAGAACCAGTCTGAACTGGTTAAAGTTGCTGCGTGTAATACAGCATCAAACATGATTGCAAAATAAACTAGATTTGTACATTAATAAGGAAATTTGATCATTATTTGTTTCTTATAGTGACTCTTAACATGAAACTGGCACATGAGGGGGGAAATTACACACTTCAGCATTAACTACAGTATATAGCCTAGCTAATGTATTGTTGCATTATTCAATAAAACATGAAAATTGAGTTCTGGAGCTGGCTGTTACATTGGCTCTGCATTCATTTTTTATTATTTCATTGCCTAAGCAGCTTTATCTCAGATTTACGTTCCTTAAATGGTCTTGTGTGTAGAAGTGCTTTCTTGTATCGATTCAGCATCTGTGTACAGAGTGTCCCGCGAGCCGCTGCGTAGTTTAAAAGTGTTCTCATTATTAGAGTATTTTTGGGTGGCTGGCTTTCACATTCACATTTCACTGAAATTATTTGTCATTTTTATCCAGTTTTAAACTGAGTCATTGTGCATCTCTGTGTGTTACTTTGTGTTCTTTATGAATTGTTACACAGTTTTAAGTGAACGGACTTCACACACTGTAACAAAACACTGTGTTTGTCTTTTTAAAGGTCTGTTCATTTAAAACTTTGAATAAAAATACTTTGTTAATGGATATATATATAATCAATTTTTATCCAGAGTCCTTCTGCATTTCTGTTTGTTTTGTTACAGTGTGCTGTTTCACTTTGTAATGATTCATAAAGTACACAGTGAAGTGATATGGGCTGTAAAGTTTTCAACAAACCTCAATTACTTCGCCGCTATGATGACAACGTTTGTCAGCCATTCAGAGTTGTAGATGATCTAAAACATCTGTTTTAGAAATGACTGTGAAGTGAACGTTTTACATCCTTGATCAATTTTGAAATATTCATATATGCATAATATAGTGTATTTGATGCTGATCCATTTTCCTGAAAGGGTTCAACACTCAGAACATCTGCTGGTCCAGAATGAGACCTGTGTGCATGTGTGTGCGTGTGCATGTGCATGTGTGTGTGTGACTGACTGTGTGTGAGTGATCCGACTGCCAAATGTGTTTGATGTATGCTAGCTTGGCTAATTTGAGCTATTTCGAGACAATGATCTTAATGGTATTGTAGAAGATATCACTGGCAAACGTCATTAGCATATTTCACATGTATAAGAGTTTCAGTTATGGAATTTAATACATTAATTAGATTGGTTAAAACATGGTTTCAGTCACTCTAAAATTCACACTATAGTTACAGCTCTGACATTACGCTTTGCATTGCATTATGAATTAATTTGTGACACGGAAAGCAACATCACATATAGAAACCAGGACTGCATTTATTTGATCAGAAATACAGTAAAAACTGAAAAATTCTGAAATATTATTACAATTTAAAATAGCTGTTTTCTATGTGAATGTAGTAAACTCTAATTTATTCCTGTGATCAAAGCTGAATTTTCAGCATCATTACTCCAGTCTTCAGTGTCACATGATCCTTCAGAAATCATTCTAATATGATGATTTGATGCTCAAGACACATTTATGATTATTGTTATCAATATTGAAAACAGTTGTGCTGTTTAATATTTTTGTGGAAACCAAAATTTATTGATTTTCAGATTCCTTGAATGAAAGTTCAAAAGAACAGCATTTATTTGAAATATAATTTTTTTTATAACATTATAAATGTCTTTACTGTCCCTTTTAATTAATTTAATGCATCCTTGATGGATAAAAGTATTAATTTCTTTCAACAAAACAGACTTTTAAATGGCAGTGTATAGTATTTGTGTGTCATCAAGTCAGCATGTTTGACAGATTATTCCGCTGGTCGATCCGGGTCCTCTTTATAACGGACTGTGGGTCGGAGTCAGACACACACGGATGAAGGGATTCTTCCCGGAGACGGACAGATTGCTGGTTATCTCTGAGATCAGTCTGAACGCCCACAGACCTGTGTGTCAGAAATCAAGCGCTCGCTGTTCCGGTGAAGGAACACGGACACGAACTGAAACACTGCAGTTGTTCTCCAGACTGAAGATGATTGTGTGAAAGTCTTCCAGTGTTCATCTGGATCTCTGGTGTCGCTGTAAATGCTGGTTTCTGAGTCTGTTCTCGGCTGCTTGTCCATCAGTGGAATAATTAAAGAAAATTTTGCTTTTCTATATCTTGCAAATCAGTTATGGATGAATCTCATGAAGACATGTCTAAATCATGTAGTAATGAATATCAATCTTTTTACCGGACACTTTTTTAAAAATTATTTTTATGAGCGTTAATTAAAAGTAGTACAACAAATACTACCATGATATATAAATACTTTACTAATTAAATATATTTTAAGTAAATATATTTACTGTATATATTTAATTATTGGTATTATTGTATTTTTTATTTTTCATTTTTTTTTGTAGTTTTATTTGATTGGAAAAAAACTGTTCTTGATTATTAGCTTTATTTAAAGTTTAAAAACCACATGCAAACTTTTTCTTTTTCTTTATCATTAGAAAAGTACGTTTATGTATTTAATGTATTTAAAATTGCAATACAAATTAAAAGTAGTACAACAAATACTATGATGTATAAATTCTTACAATATTAAATAAATATATTTAAATATTTCATTACATTTCTAAATTAAGTCATTTTAATTTCAGAATTAAAATTTTCCAATACAGTCTGGTTTAGCTACTTTTATTTAACTAGAGAAAAAAAATACTTCTGAATCATTTGCTTTATTTGAAGTTCACAAAGCCACATGCAGACTTATTATTTTTCTTTAAAAAAAAGTGCAAATCTACTGGATATTTCTTTTGACATTTTTCTCATAGGAATTAATGGGCAACTATGGTAACATCTCTCTCTCTCTCTCTCTCTCTCTCTCTCTCTCTCTCTCTCTCTCTCTCTCTCTCTCTCTCTCTCTCTCTCTCCCCCCTCTCTCTCTCTCTCCCCCCTCTCTCTCTCTCTCTCCCCCCCTCTCTCTCTCTCTCTCCCCCTCTCTCTCTCTCTCTCTCTCTCTCTCTCTCTCTTGCGCGTTTTTGGAAGATTATGATATTAGTTTTCTTCATATTTACAGCCAGAGCCCAGTTCTGACAGTATTTTTCTACTATGTCCAGCTGTTGCTGTAATCCTTGTTTAGTAGGAGACAGTAGAACGAGATCGTCAGCATACAACAGGGACTTCACCTCTCTATCTAGAAGGGAGAGGCCAGGAGCAGCACATTGATCTAACTCAACAGCAAGCTCATTGATGTACATATTTAATAATGTTGGACTTAAATTGCAACCCTGCCGAACACCTCTTCTCTGGGTGAAGAAATCAGTTTGTTTGTTGCCAATTCTAACAGCACACATATTTTCTAAATACATAGATTTAACTAGATCATACGTTTTGCCCCCTATACCACACTGTAGAAGTCTGTAAAAGAGACCTTCATGCCAAATAGAATCAAAAGCTTTTCTGAAATCAATGAAACAAGAGAATATTTTACCATTTTTAGTTTGGTGTACATGATTATTAATTAAGGTGTGAAGGGTATATACAGGTGCTGGTCATAAAATTAGAATATCATCAAAAAGTTGATTTATTTCAGTAATTCCATTAAAAAAGTGAAACTTGTATATTATATAGACTCATTACATGCAAAGTGAGATATCTCAAGCCTTTATTTGCTATAATTTTGATGATTATGGCTTACAGCTTGTGAAAACCACAAAATCAAAATCTCAGAAAATTAGAATATTACATGAAATCACACAGTAATTACACAGTAATCCCATAGTCATTGAACCATGTTTTGGTTCTTTTGGCAGTGTGGGCAGGTGCAAATCCTGCTGGAAAATGAAGTCAGCATCTCCATAAAGCTTGTCTGCTGAAGGAAGCATGAAGTGCTCTGGAAATGTCCTGGTAGACGGCTGCGTTGAGTGGACAGCACAGTGGACCAACACCAGCCGATGACATGGCTCCCCAAACCAACACAGACTGTGGAAACTTCACACTGGACTTCAAGCATCTTGGATTGTGTGCCTCTCCATTCTTCCTCCAGACTCTGGGACCTTGGTTTCCAAATGAGATGCAAAATTTGCTCTCATCAGAAAAGAGGACTTTGGTCCACTGTGCTTTATTAAATCCAGAGTCAACGCAGCCGTCCTTCATTTTCCAGCAGGATTTGCACCTGCCCACACTGCCAAAAGAACCAAAACCTGGTTCAATGACCATGGTATCACTGTGTAATTACTGTGTGATTTCATGTAATATTCTAATTTTCTGAGATTTTGATTTTGTGGTTTTCATAAGCTGTAAGCCATAATCATCAAAATTATAACAAATAAAGGCTTGAGATATCTCACTTTGCATGTAATGAGTCTATATAATATACAAGTTTCACTTTTTTAACGGAATTACTGAAATAAATCAACTTTTTGATGATATTCTAATTTTATGACCAGCACCTGTATATGATCAGTGGTGCGGTGTTTTGGGAGGAAACCAATCTGACTTTTACTTAAGATGGAGTGTTCCTCAATGAAATCTAGCATTCTTTTATTGAGAATGCTACAGAATAATTTGCCTAGACAGCTGCTGACAGAGATGCCACGGTAGTTATTAGGGTCTGATTTGTCCCCACTCTTATGAATGGGGGAAATGAGTCCTTTGCACCAGATGTCAGGAAAACATCCTGACTGTAGAACAATATTGAACAGCTTTAACACTGCAGCCTGCATCTCTGGGGTGCTGCATTTGAGCATCTCGTTTTTAATGCTGTCTGGACCACAAGCTTTCCTCGGCTGGAGAGATTTTGTCTGTGTGATCAATTCTTCCCAAGTAATTGGAGAATCAAGAGGGTTTTGGTTGTCTTTAATTGTTTGTTCTAATGTTTGGTGTTTTTCTTTTATAATATTTTGTTCTGGTCTAATTTGTTTAATTGGTATGTCTTTGTAGAGGTTTTCAAAATGTGCTTTCCAGATATCACCATTTTGGATGGGTAATGTCAGTTGTAGTTTTGTGTTGAACTTGTTCCATATATTCCAGAATTGATTTTGATTAATGGCGTTTTCAATATCTTCAAGTTTCATGTGGGTATAATTTTGTTTTTTGTTCCTATTTGTACATTTGTATTTATTTAAAATATCATTGTATCTAATGCGTAAGGCCGGGTTGTTTGGTTGGTGATGTTTTTCATTTGCTATATTTCTAAGATCCTTTTGCATTCTTCATCAAACCATTTCTCAACATTTTGTCTTCTCTCTCTCTCTCTCTCTCTCTCTCTCTCTCTCTCTCTCTCTCTCTCTCTCTCTCTCTCTCTCTCTCTCTCTCTCAGAACGACTACAGGAAGTTGTCTATGCAGTGTAAGGACTTTGTGGTGGGAGTTCTGGATCTTTGCCGGGACACAGAGGAAGTTGAGGCCATTCTGAACGGTGACGTGGACCAGAACCCCCCCACAGAACAGAGACCATGTCTGAGCCGCATCAAACTCGCCATCAAATATGAGGTCAAAAAGGTGAGAACGTTCTCACTTAACCTACATTTACATTTACATTTATTCATTTAGCAGATGCTTTTATCCAAAGCATTTATGAATCATTTTTGGTGGACCCACATTAACAAACTGTGATGAAAACGAAAATATTTTTTAAAATTAATTATCAATAAATATGAAAATACTGGTAATTCTCATGCACCTCGTGCTCATAGTTTTGGGTTAGAATACATCACATCCTACCGGACGGTTGCATATGATTTAGCCACAGAAGTTTAACTATTTCAATGCATCCAAAGCTCAAATTGGATCTGAAATTCCCACATACCGATCTCCAGGGTCTCCGTGCAGTTCCTGTACTATTCTACATAGAAAATGAATGTCTTCTGGTCTGTTGCTCATTGAAGAAAGTGGATCTCATGGTTAAAAACATGAGACACAGGTCAGCAAGGTGTAGAAACAATTTTTTATTTATTTTATTGAACTTGATTCACCGTGATTCTGGATTAACATCTTTTGTTGATCCTGGAACAACATTCCTGCCCAGAAACATATCGCTACCCCTAAACCTAACCCTATCCCTACCCATAACTCTTTATAAGAGGGAAATGATGGTGAATAACACTGATGTAGAAGCACATAACCCTAAACTGTGGACTTGTCCCTCAAATCTGGAGTGTGTGTCCCGAAGCCAACTATGGTCACATGTTCAGTCGTTACCAACACAATTCAACTGAACTTGTGGCTAACGAAGCTTTAGGGAAACACCCCTGATTGGTTGACTGGAATGTTGTTCCAGGATCAACAAAGATGTCGATCCTAGAACGTGTTGTTCTTGGTGAAATCCAGTTCACGTCATGCTCAAGACGCTGCAAAAGACGCAAGACAGACGCAAGACACGAGTGCAGTGGTTAAAGACGTCCGTCTAGCGCATGTTTACACTGAAAACATTGTAAAAGAAGTGCAGAAAGTGTTCTGTGTGAAAGAACAGTAGGTCTGGGAACAGAACAGAAGAGACGTGAGGTGAGGAGAGAGTTCAGGTTTGGATTGATCAAGCATCTGATTGGTTCTTTCACCTCAGCTGAACTCTTGATTGTCCGACTGTGTCTCAGATGGAGAACTCCAGAACTTCCTCACCTTCTGACTTCAGCACACACTCCACTGACTCCTCAACACTAGCCGCGTTTCCATTACCCTTCAAATTGCGCAAAATTGAAATTGCGAAATGAAAATACGCCCAATGGAAACACGTCAATTTCGCAAAAACTCCCATTTATCGCAAAAAAGTTTTTACGCTCTCATGAGGAGGTTTTTCAGGCAATTCGAAAAATAAATATTTCGCAAAACTGCAATGGAAACAGTGTTTGCGCATTTACAGTCAGCTGACGTAGACGACGCGGTGTGTTTGGACAGAATACGAGACAGAGTTCTTTATTAAACTCATAAAAGACAAAAGAATTACAGGAATACTGGATTCTAAACCTCAAAGAAATGCCACAATCAAGACCTCGAAGCAGAAATGAGTGAGAAACACCCAGAAACTCCTCATATGAGCCACTCACAATTATAATAAGGGTCGTTCCTTACCATTAATGATTGGATAACACACATACGTCTCCTTCCATTAATAATAATGGCCAGTGCAGTGGCTGAGATAAACATAAACCTACCAACATCCGTTGCCATGATTTTTGGAATGACTTATCGCGAGAGGAAAAAGTTTTAGTCGACATTCAGTCGACATTTAGAAAAAAATCGCAAAAGTTTTGTGCAAATCTGTAATGGAAACGCGCCTTCTGACACGCAAACCAGCTTTCTTATGAGATAACCTCCATGAGAAGTTTGCACAGGCAGTTCAACATCGAGCATTCTTTGAGGTCATGCATGTGTGTTTCTGTAATTATCATGAGCTGTGAGTTGGACAGTTATACTTGCTTTGGCTTCATCCACTCTGATCTTATTGGACTAAATGTCAAGCAAACACACACACTAGAGAGAGGAAATGAAGCCGAGACAGTGGGCTTGTGGAGACACGCCTCAGCTTTAATTTCACAAGATTAGTTTCTGAAGAGACCTTTGCCAATGTCTCAGATGTTTCTCCTGAAATAACCCAGTTATTGAATAAAATGAAATGATAGTTCTAGTTGTTTGATGTATTAATATTCTGATATCTAATTTGCTCGTGCAATTAACCAGCAAGTCAAACATTTCTCATCAAAAGATCATTTTATACCTCTATACTCTTACTTTATATCAACTATTGTTTCTCTATTTATATATATTTATTAGGGATGAGTAAAAAATATTGATTTCTCGATTTTAATCGATTCTCATTTTTATCCGATATCGATTCTTAATTCCCAAGAATCGATTAGTCATCCTATTTTCAGTTGATGAATGAATATTGTAGCGCATCCCATCCAATAAATCGCAATAATCTTTGTGCTTTGTTACTTTGATATGATACAAAGTCTCAGATTTCAAATTACGTCCATTTTCTTATGAAATTCCAAAACATAAATAGCGTTTTGGCGCTGTGGCGTGAGATCGCTCTGGCTCAGATCAAGAGAAGCACATGATCTTCTCTTCCGCCTTAATAACACCAGTTACAGCGCGATATAAACATGAATGAGCATCTGAAAGTGTGTTAAAAGATAGAGTACAACTTATCGAATTCCGTATCATGTCACATGGAATCGCCCAATCAGTGTTTCGTGGAAAGACATCAGTAAAACGGATTGTAAACAATGTCATGTAACATCACATTTACCTCAGAAAAAACATATCCAGTGACCATAAACTCGTTAGTCAGCTAGAACAATTAACTCTAGACAGGAGCATTTTGCTAAATATATGCACCATATTACATATTCATTATAATTTTTAATGTTCTTCAATATTTAATGCATGTTTGAATAAATCTAAGTTTTTATGACAGCCACCATTTAAATGTTTACATTTCATATAACTTTATTATTATAAAAATAAATAAAAGTGTAATTTAAGTTTTTATACAAATCAGTTAATTTTTACCTTCAGTATTAGGCTATAGTAGGCTAATGAAGCCTAGTCGGCTACAACTGACTCCCATAGTTTACAGCATTAGTTCAGAGATTTGAAATTTGCCATGTATTGTACCTGATATCCAAAATAATCAATATTGAATCAAATCGGAATTGAAATCGAATCGAATTGCAAGCTTGTGAATCGAAATCGAATCGAATTGTGAAATTTGTGTCAATACCGAGCCCTAATATTTATATACTAGGGCTGCACAATATATCGAAATTATTGAAATATCGCAAATGTATATATCGCGATATGCATATCGCAGCGGCTTGCAATAACTATGGTCATGAACAAAAGACAAAGAGTAAATCACTCACTGCTCTTGGCTGAATAACTTTTGTAGCTTTAATATTTATTATATATTTAATTCATACAGTGAAAACTAAGCAGTGTTTTATTTTTATATTTGATTATTCAGTTTCTGTTGTTAAATAACCCTAATGTAGGATAACCTGAACCCACCGATGTTAAAATTACACTTCTTACGCTACAGTAAAACACTGATGTTCACTTTCAGAAGCTGTAGGGATGCTTTCTTATCACAAAAAGAATATGAAACACGTGTGTAGGTTATATCATTTTAAGTATATTTTAAAGATAATTTACACACTTTAAGCATTATCATATTGCATATCGCATTATTTAATGAGTTATCGCATATCGTAGTTTTCTTCAATATCGTGCTGCCCTATACTAATAAAACTAATAAAAATGACAAAAATAAATACAACCATGATGTATAAATACTAATCAAAAGTTAATCATTTATTGTGCTTTACAGGAATGAGAATTTTCAATGTGATTATTAAAATTTTCCAGTCTGTTTTTATTGCATAAACGTATTTTTTGTTGCTGTGGAGTCAGTGTACGATGTGCAGATCATGATCTGTCGTGTCATCCATCAGTGCTGTGGGTTTATAGGGATCACGACCTTGTTAACCAGAGACTGTGAGAGTAATTAGTCCTGTTGCCCTCAAACCCTCTCGAGGACAACTCTCATTACAGGACAGGTGACTGAGTCTTAATCACTTTCAGATTGTGATTTAAATCTTAATAGTTTTAATGACTGAAGACCCGTGACAATGACAGACCCTTTAGTTATATAAAGCCTTCGAGGAACATTGACATCATCATATTTATGAGATTAGAGCACTGAATGCCACAGTATAATAGTTACCAGTGAGCCTTGAGCCGAGGGCATTAATGAAAGAATCCTGTATTGATTTTAATATACGTTATAATTGTGAATGTTGACAATACAATTTAATCTGTGTGCATTGTGTGCACTGTTGATTATGAAGAGCACTAAAGCTCGCCAGAAGCTCGCTTGTTCATTAGTTTACAGATGACAGGTTGCACTTTGTTGGGAAGTGAAAATACATCATAAATCTGGAATACAACATATCCATATTACTGAGAACAGTTTCACTTTTCATTAAGGCTTCCACATGAATCAATGACCTGAGAATCAATTAATCAAAAACTCTTTACCCATTATAAAATAATTATGCACATGAAAACCCATTCACCTTTAATTTTTAAAAATTATGTAGATCAAATCATTTCAAGTTCAGCTTTAAAAAAATTATGCAGATTAAAATATAAATTATGCATAAATACAAATTGGTGCCTTTTGTAGATGGAAACTAAACATGCAGTTTATTCAGACGAGTGTGAGACAAATTTCAATTAAAGCAATCAGAAGGGATGGTTGCTATGGCAACCAGGTACAAGATTCAGGTGACACACACACACACACACACACACACACACACACACACACACACACACACACACACACACACACACAGAATAACTACCATCATTCTGTCTGTAAGAATTTAATGGATCACTAAAGACAGGTGAGCTTCAGGTGGGAAAGAGCGTGTGTGTGTGTGTGTGTGTGTGTGTGGTCTGCCGGCAAATTAAGGCTGAGGATGGTATATGACTTGTAACTTCTGAAATTGATTGTCTATCACACACACTGTCAGCTATAGCCGGCTCCAGCTCTGGATCACACACATCCGCCGGCTCACCTTAAATCAGTTTTACGATCTGTCTGTTTCTCTGAGGGCATCGCGATGCTAGTGTTATCTTTCCTAAAGAAACCACACTACAGGAAACCCAGCGGCTGTGTTCCATAGCATTCGGAAAACTGAATCAGAACTACAATAATTAGATTTCTGAAGGATCATGTGACACTGAAGACTGGAGTAATGATGCTGAAAATTCAGCTTTGATCACTGGTATAAATTACACTTTACTACAAGTGAAACTCGAAAAATTAGAATATCGTGCAAAAGTTCATGTATTTCGAAACTAATATATTTAGTATATATACATATGATTATACTTTTCAGAGGGCCAACATTTCTGTTTTTAAAATCCTTTTTTTTTTTTTACTGATTTCATGTAATATTCTAATTTTCTGAGATTTTGAATTTGGGGTTTTCATAAGCTGTAAGCCATAATCATCAAAATGATAACTTTTGCATGATATTCAAATTTTTCTAGTTTCACCTGTATGTATCAAATAGAAAACAGTTCATTTAAACTGTAATAATATTTCACAGTATTACTGATTTTACTGTATATTTCATCAAATAAATTCAGTCTTGATGAGCATAAGAGACTTATTTCAAAAACATAAAAAATTATATTAAATTATAATATAATATATAATATATAAAATTATATTATATATTTTTATATTAAAATAAATAAATATATTTTAATGAAAAAAATCTCTGTTTAACATATAAAACTTTGTTTAGCAGAGTTGAGAGAAATGTTGCTTAAAATTAAATTATTATAATATTATATTAACAAATAAAATTTTATTATATAGAACAGTAGTCTACCATTGGTCAGACGAACCTTTGATAGTGACTTTAAACTTTCTTTAAAAATAAATAAATAAAAGAAGATTATTTTATCACCTTCATGTGTTGTTTATTATCAGCTCTTATACATTTACCTTGATTGGAATTTACATAATAATAAAATAAAAAAAAACCTACTAATTGTAATCATAAATTGAACATTTATCAAATTACAAGAATTGGAGAAATATGTTCTTCGTAAATAAATATCATAGCATCATTTAATTCCAGTTTTACGCTGAGGTAATGCACTACTACTCTCCAGTGTCTGTTTAACACATTTGACCATGTTCAGTATTCTGCTGCTGTATTCATCCACAGTAAGTGCACAGAATGTGTTTTCCTGCTGTAACCTGATTTGTCATCCGGCTGTGTTCTCCTTGTGTGTCAGTTTGTGGCTCATCCGAACTGCCAGCAGCAGCTGCTCACGATCTGGTACGAGAATCTGTCGGGTCTGCGGCAACAGTCCATCGGTGTGAAGTGTCTGACGGTTCTGGGCGTAACTGTGGGATTGCCTTTCCTCGCCATCGCATACTGGATCATGCCCTGTAGCAAGGTGACACACACACACACACACACACACACACATACATACACACAACCCCTAAACCTACCCGTCTCACACACACACACACACACACACACACACACGCACATGCGCACACACACACACACACACACACACACACACACACACACACACACACACACACTCTCTCTCTCTCTCTCTCTCACACACACACACACACACACACACACACACACACACTAACCCTACCCCTAAACCTACCCGTCACACACACACACACACACACACACACACACTAACCCTACCCCTAAACCTACCCGTCACACACACACACACGTACACACACACACGTACACACATACACACACACTAACCCTACCCCTAAACCTACCCGTCACACACACACGTACACACACACACACACATGTACACACACACACACACACACACTAACCCTACCCCTAAACCTACCCGTCACACACACACGTACACACACACACACTAACCCTACCCCTAAACCTACCCGTCACACACACACACACACACACACACTAACCCTACCCCTAAACCTACCCGTCACACACACACACACACACACACACACACACACACTAACCCTACCCCTAAACCTACCCGTCACACACACACACACATGTACACACACACACACACTAACCCTACCCCTAAACCTACCCGTCACACACACGTACACACACACACACACACACACACACACTAACCCTACCCCTAAACCTACCCGTCACACATTTTAATCCACACTGTTGAGGAACTTCTGTAGTGTACGACGACTTCACTCCAGGTGTGTTGCTCTAAGAACAGCTGTGATTTAGTTTACATGACCGTTTTCCTTCACTCTGACCATCACACTGTGACTGAGCCAGACAATATCTCTTTCATAACTACTTTTACTGCAACCATGACAAGAAGCATCAGTGCATTTCATAGCGTTTTCATCTCCGCAGCGTCACACACTGAAATCTCATCGATCGACAGTCTCACTCCACATGAATACATTTTGTATTATACAACATATAATAAATTAAAATACAGTGTATATATACAGTAAAGTTTGGTGTTGCAAAGTTTTTCAGTTAACATTATATTATACTATTATATTTCATGTTAATGAGCTCATGGTTTTGATTTATTCGCACATGAATCTGAACAAGCTGTTTTTGAAAAGAGTCTCTTGAAAAGAGTTTTTTCATTTCAAAAAGAGCAAGAAAAATCCAATTTTCTATGATAAGACCCCTTAAAATTCATATATCAGGGTAAAAGCTTTACCTTTTCCTTAAACAGACATGAATAAATATACAGACACACACACACACACACACACACAGTACACGTCTCTCCAAACTCTATTACGAACAGACTCTCCTGCACGATAAACATGTTTCATTTCCATCCCGAGGAAGAGGATTCACACACTGACTGTGTTTGATGGGCACTTCAACACACGCTGTCTCATGGAGAGATATCAGCAGAGAGAGACCTCTACACACACACACACACACACACAAACACACACACACACACACACACTGCGAAGGCTTTTGTGAAGAGTTTGGGATTGAAATCTAATCAGAGCTCGTCAGACAGGAAGAACTGTGGCGTCTCTTGAGACGAGTGACACACACACACAGAGAGAGAGAGAGAGAGAGAGAGAGGGGGGGGTGTGTGGGGGGGGGGGGGGGCA
>NC_139975.1:4729254-4824254 GCF_963993115.1 Abramis brama
TGTGTGTGTTTGTGCATGTGTGTGTTTCTGTGTGTGTACACATGTGTGCGTGTGTGAGTGTGTGCAGTTTATAATCATTGTGATGGTTTTTTTTTTAAATGTAAAACTGCAGAAAGTTGTGTGTGATGTGTTTGTTTAGGAGTCGGGTTAGTGTAAGGCAGGGTTTCTCAAACTCGGTCCTGGAGGGCCGCTGTCCTGCACAGTTTAGCTCCAACCCTGATCAAACACACCTGAGCAAGCTAATCAATATCTTCAGGATCACTAGAAACTCACAGCTAGGTGTGTTTGATCAGGGTTGGAGCTAAACTGAGCAGGACAGCGGCCCTCCAGGACCGAGTTTGAGGAACCCTGGTGTAAGGGGAGAGAATATACAGTTTGTACAGTAATAAAAATCATTACGACTATGGAAAGACCCCATAAAACATGAAAACCCAATGTGTATGTGTGTGTTTCAGGCATGATCTGGTCGGAGTGTAAGGAGATCTGGGTTGAAGGTCCGCGTGAGTACGTGATGCACCTGTGGAACGTTCTGGACTTCGGGATGCTGTCGATCTTCGTGGCCTCGTTCACCGCTCGTCTCATGGCGTTCCTCAAGGCGTCTAAAGCTCAGCTCTACGTCGACCTGCACGTCCCCAACCTGGACATCAGCAACGCATCACTTCCTGCGGACGTCGCCTACTTCACGTACGGTGTGTAAACGCTTGCAGATCATCACGGTCACAGTGGAGTCTCACACATCCTGTTAAAAACATCTTCAGGTCACATTTCACCCTAAAAATAAAAGAATTATGAATTTATGTTTTGCATCAAGGAAATGAAGAAAAATCATAATGTTTTTAATTGTTTCATTATTTTCATGACAATGCCTTACAACATATGATTACGCTATTTTAGCTGAAAGTCTGTTTAACATGCACATGTTTTCTGCCTGTAGAAAGCGTAGATCTTTTATGATCTGAGCGTATGGTTCATGTTTTCTGCCTGTAGAAAGCGTAGATCTTTTATGATCTGAGCGTATGGTTCATGTTTTCTGACTGTAGAAAGCGTAGATCTTTTATGATCTGAGCGTATGGTTCATGTTTTCTGACTGTAGAAAGCGTAGATCTTTTATGATCTGAGCGTATGGTTCATGTTTTCTGCCTGTAGAAGCGTAGATCTTTTATGATCTGAGCGTATGGTTCATGTTTTCTGCCTGTAGAAGCGTAGATCTTTTATGATCTGAGTGTATGGTTCATGTTTTCTGCCTGTAGAAGCGTAGATCTTTTATGATCTGAGCGTATGGTTCATGTTTTCTGCCTGTAGAAAGCGTAGATCTTTTATGATCTGAGCGTATGGTTCATGTTTTCTGACTGTAGAAAGCGTAGATCTTTTATGATCTGAGCGTATGGTTCATGTTTTCTGACTGTAGAAAGCGTAGATCTTTTATGATCTGAGCGTATGGTTCATGTTTTCTGACTGTAGAAAGCGTAGATCTTTTATGATCTGAGCGTATGGTTCATGTTTTCTGACTAGAAAGCGTAGATCTTTTATGATCTGAGCGTATGGTTCATGTTTTCTGCCTGTAGAAGCGTAGATCTTTTATGATCTGAGCGTATGGTTCATGTTTTCTGCCTGTAGAAGCGTAGATCTTTTATGATCTGAGTGTATGGTTCATGTTTTCTGCCTGTAGAAGCGTAGATCTTTTATGATCTGAGCGTATGGTTCATGTTTTCTGACTGTAGAAAGCGTAGATCTTTTATGATCTGAGCGTATGGTTCATGTTTTCTGCCTGTAGAAAGCGTAGATCTTTTATGATCTGAGCGTATGGTTCATGTTTTCTGCCTGTAGAAGCGAGCGCAGGTGTTTCCGGCTGGATCATTAATGAAGAGTCTGATGCAGAACTGTGGGAGCGTTAGCATCATTAGCTCAGTGGAAATCTGTGGTTCACGCAACCAGTCTGACCTTACGCTTCCCGTCTCCAACACTTCTGACAGTCATGCTGTATTTTTAGCTGTATATTACTTCTGAGCACTAATAGATTGGTCCTGCCTTAATTTTTATGTAGACTACTGCCTAATATTCAAGTATTAAATTACTTAATTAGCCATAAAATATTAGTAATTTAATACTGCCTACTATATATTCAAGTCCAGAAAGAGAGAGAAAAAACCAATCATGTTTGATATTGATTTTAGTTAATTTGCCAGAATTTATGAAAGGTCAAGTGTATTGTTAACTATTACAAATATTTAAAATAATTGTTAATTGAAAAAAGCTGAAATAAAACAAAATATAAATATTAGATGAAAAGCTTTTATTATTTTAGTATTATTGATAAACTATTATATTTGTATTAGTATATTAGTAAAATTTGTATTTATTTTTATATTTTACATTATTTTTGTGTTAATTGAAGTTTTAGAATTTTTGTCATTTTTATTACTTTTTTTAAATATGCACGTTTTTTTATTCATTTTTATTTAAATTTTGATTATTTTAAACTAAATTAAAATGAGATACGTTGCATTGTTCAACTAACTGAAATAAGACAAGTTGAAGTAGTAAAATGACTAAAAACGACAACTAAAATAAATGCAATTTAAAGCTAAATATAAAATTTAAGAAAAAAGTAAAACATGACAAAAGCGCATAACAAAATTACTTAAGCTAAAATGAAATGAGAAAAGATAAAACAAAAGCTAATTCATATTAATAAATTAATTAATATTAATAAATACTATAATAGTATACATACAATCCTAAAATAACACTGAACTTGTACAGTATAGTTTTGGAAAATGTAAAATATTCCCTGTATACAGAATACGGTAACACTTTACAATAATGTTCATTAGTTAACATTATAGTTAACATGAACTAATAATGAACTGCACGTATACAGCATTTATTAATCTTTGTTAATGTTAATTTTAACATTTACTAATACTTTATTAACATCTTGTTAACATTAGTTAATGCACTGTGAACTAACATGAACAAACAATGAATAGCTGACTAACATTAACAAAGATTAATACTGTAACAAATGTACTGCTCATGGTTAGTTATGTTAGTTAATACACTAATTAATGTTAACTAATGAACCTTATTGTAAAGTGTTACCCAGAATAAGTCCTGCTGAGACAGTGTTATGACAGTGGCCGTTATGAACATGCATAATGTGAGCTGATATCTGATATCAATGCTGCTCTCTGCTGGTGTGAAAGTGATATCGCAGCCTCTGAAGTCACACAACATATATATAAATATATTTGTGTGCTGAGGAAATCTTTGAAATAGCTTTACTGCTGACTGTGTGTGTGTGTGTGTGTGTGTGTGTGTGTGTGTGTGTGTGTGTGTGTGTTTGATCTTCATTGTGTTCACTGAGAATCCCTGAACAAAGTCTTCATTAGCATTATCCACCTTTGACTTCTGATTCTCTTTGAGTGAAACATGACTTTAGTTTAGCATTCCATGAAATATGAATAATGTGCCAGTGTTTCTGTGTGTTTCTGTGTGTGTGTGTGTCTGTTGCAGCAAGGAACAGGTGGAAGCCGTCGGATCCTCAGATCATCTCCGAGGGCCTGTACGCCATCGCCGTGGTCCTGAGCTTCTCTCGCATCGCTTACATTCTCCCGGCCAACGAGAGCTTCGGGCCGCTCCAGATCTCCCTGGGCCGAACCGTCAAGGACATCTTCAAGTTCATGGTCATCTTCATCATGGTCTTCGTGGCGTTCATGATCGGCATGTTCAACCTGTACTCGTATTACCTGGGGGCCAAATATAACCCCGCCTTCACCACGTGAGTGACACACACACACACAACACACTAACACACACATTCTGAAGAAAATGAAAGGGGCTATATGTAAGAATTTTCATGTATTAATAATTAATTTTTTATTTATTTATTTATTTATTTACATTATAAATTTTTTTGCTGAAATTATTATTACTGTGACCTGCAATTGGCTGACAATATGTAAAATTATTAATGTGGCACGATTGATTATTTAAAGGCCCCTTCTGGCCTCTAGTCAATAATTTTATCTATTAAAACTCATCTTTGATCACCAAAATTACATATTTAAAGTTTTTTCCTTAAAAAAATTTCTTCATGCCTTAAAATAGCTTGAATGTAACTCGACACCCTTGTCTCATTTAGTATACGCGGTTCTATGAATATGCAAATGAGCCCCGCCTCCACTCACTCACTCAGCTCAGAGATCCACTGGTTGACGATCACACGTTGATCTGATTGGTTACAAGGTAGTTTGTGACGTCAGAAACACCAGCGATTTCAAAGCGTGTTTTTGAGACTGTCTTTGGTTCACTGCAGTTTTAAAGGCACAATATGTAACTTTTTTGCTTTAAAAATAGCAAAAATCACTATATCTGTGTTATATATATTTTTTAGTTGTGTACTTACATTATCCCGACTGTTTCCAACAACTTTTAAACCAGGAGAAATTTGTCATTTAATTCGAGAAACGTCCCGTTTCTTTATTTCCGTTTTGTCGCCGCCAATGCCGTCATATCCGCGTTGTCCCTGGTTTCTGCCATGGCAACCAGAGCCGTCTGACAGTAACCAAAGCGACTGACGCGGACAACTTTGTAGTTCGCAATGTCTATTTGCACGCTGTTGTTGTTTCGTTCAAACATTATGGACCATGACAAGCAGACTTTGGATAAAAAAGGAGAACTAAAACGAGAATCAATATCAGCGCAGTGTTTTCGAGATGCCGAGAGCTCCCATAGACAGTATAAACGAGAGCTCCACGTCCGAGACTTCGACCGCTCCTACATGTACTTTATTAAACAGGTGAGCACATTTACATAAAACTAATCAATGTTTTATAGTTCAACAATGATAAAATGTCAGAATATGATCTGTATGTTGTTCTAATGTTGATCTAGTTTACTGCTAGTCTCATACAGACAGACTAACACATACATTTCAACACATTCAAATGCAGTTTAGTGTGCTAGTGTAATGTTAGACCAAGTGAAACAGCGCTGCGTTACCTCACAAGTTTAATTTGTCTAATAAACTGACCTGTGAGTAGTAATTCTGCGTGTAGTTTGGTAGAATGAAATGTCCATATTTCTTTTATATCCGCGGGACTCGCGTCGCGTGTGGAGCTGATAGCTGTCTCTTAGCAATCCCGAACTGCTTCATATCACAGTCATGATAAAAACATCGATGTATTCAGTCATCCATAAACATTATTAGATCGGTCGGCTTGACGTTGACGACAAGATCCATAATTCTTAGCAAATGTTGCGTCATCAAACTACGCCTTTGTTATTGTAAATAGGTTAGCGACCCCTAGTGGCGAAAAATGTCATACTGCGCCTTTAAGGAGAAAATACTCAGCAATGCTGTCGACTTATGAATTTACACATGGTTTGTCTTAAAGCATATTAAAAACACCACATAGACATATTAACAACATTAAAAACTTGACTTTCACCACAGGGGGACTTTAATTAATATTACTTAAACATATTACTTTTACTTATTACTTATAATTATAATAATAGGACATATATTTTACATTGCACATGCAACACATTTTGTGACCTGCAGTTGGCCAACAACATATACAATTATTAATGTGGCACAGTTCTTTTTAAATTAACATTACATATACTTATTACTTATAATTATATTTATAATTATAGGACACAGATTTTAAATTGCACATGCAACACAGAAAAAATCGTTTATCGGTCATAAATAAAAAACGAATGATTATTTGGTAACACTTTACTTAAAGCCTTTATATATAATGCATTATATAAGTATTTTTAATGCATTAATTATTCCTTGTAATGCACCTTATAATGCATTGCATGATCTCATGAATAAATGTAACCACAGTTATAATGCATTATAATAGTTATGTTACACCTTTAGAAAGTATAATGCAGTACTGTAAATCACATGACAAACAAACAAATTCAGATGTAACAAGAAATCTGCAATTATTATAATGCATTGTATTTTTTTTTTTTTTACAATTATTTATGAAAAGATATAATGTATTATAACGTACCTTATGAGTATCTTTATAATGCATTATACATAAAGGCTTTGAGTAAAGTGTTACCATTCATTTCAATTAAATATGAAATTATTCAATATTATTGTTAGCTGTAATTGGCCAACAGTATGTACATCATTCATGTGGCTCTGGCTGAATGGAAAACTACTTATTGTGCATAAATCAATAAAAAAACACATTTTTATAATTGCTGAAAGTCATTAATATTACTGTTACCTGTAATCGTACAACATTATTTTCAGTTATTAACGTGACATTAGTAAATGAGCAGAACTAATTAATGGTCCTTATAATTTGAGTTTCAGAAGCCAGTAATTCACCACATGAAACACTGCGGTCGACACAAACCATGTTTATTATTATTATATATATAATTTATCATCACAGCAAGTCAAACTGGAGTTAATGTCCTCAAAACAAACAGACTCAAAGGAGTTAATAGTTGCCATACAGTAGGATATTTAAATCATTTGATCTTTGAAGAATTTGAGGAGAAATGTTTACATTCATATTGAGTTGCATGTTGAATGAAGACTATTATCTGAGCACAATTTGAATGGTTTCTCTTCTGAAATCTTAATGTTTCTGGACTCGTTCCTCGGGAGAAACATCAAGCAGAAGGTTTTAATGAAGATCTCCATATTTTTCTTATTACTATCTCATGGAATGAAAGTGACCGGCGGCATGTTTGGCTTCAGTTCGATGCGTTTTCTCTGTGTATATGGACAAATAAAGTGCTAAAAAAAAGCACTTATGTGCATTTAACATTGCTTTTCCCTGCTGTTTTGTTGTGTGTTTTTGCACTTCTGCAACAAGGCATTATTAAAGTAAACTCTCTGCTGTTTTGGAGCAGTAAGTGCTGATTTGTATTCTGCACACAGATATGTCAGGCTTATGAGAGAATAGCTCAGCTGTAATCTTCCTCAAATCGCTCTGTAAATGGTTTTTTAAGTTGTGGTCAGATGGTTTTGAAGGGGATCCCTGCGGTCCGGCTTCATTTCAAAGCAAACAGAATGAGCCGTTCATCGTTCTCACGGGGGCCATTCTCCCGCACCGCAACTTTCAGTGTCTTTCATTTAAAAGGTCCAAACGCCACATAAAGCGCACAAAACTGCTCCTAATAATAGACTAGAACACCTCAAGATCCTAAACCTCTGATAGAGAAATTCTCCTAAATTTCCTCTGGAGAAATCAGCAGAAGATGTTCAGCTTTGAAACTCAGCAGTCTTGAAATTTTGTTATACATTCTTTAAAAAAAGAGTAAGAAAAGCAAAATGACTTAAGATATTAGATCGTATTTTCTGAAAAGAGTATCAAAACTGAGTTTTTTTTCTTAAAACAATTAGAAAATGCCTGCCAATTGAGTCAAAAAATAATATTATTTTCCCTTTGAAGTACTGTAAGATTATTTTTATGACCTCTTTGGCAGATTTATTTTTCTTGTTTTAGGCATAAACATTCATAATTGTGATATTTTTTTCAGTCATTTTGGTTCTCAAGTAAATGCATCTAGAATTAGGAATGTTTAATTATTTTTACTGAAAAACAAGACAAAAATACTAAGAGTCCGTGACTCAGTTTTTTTTAGGGGAGTATGATATTGACATAATTATATCTCGATATTGTCTGGGATTTTGTCCATAATGATAGTTAGATGATATTTTGAAGCTGCATCTAAAGCACTAAAAAAAAAGCATGCACTTTCAAGGCCAGTTTTTGTTTTGGACAGTGGACACTGAGTGACAATCATATCATATCGTTACATAAATCACAATTACGCTCTTATGGTAGAGGAACTCATTGGTGTTGGGCTGTAATGAGGCGTCAGATGGTGGTTTGGCTCTGATTGTGATGTGTTGTGTGTGCGCAGTGCGCTGTAGGTGGGAGATTAGCATGTCGATTAAACAGCTCACCAGCTACCGGTCCGTAACGGCCCATGGAAACCATGGTTACGCTCCTCCGTGATGCCTCTAAATGCGGGAGGAGTGACGGCGTCCCATCGACTGTACGAGCCGCAGGGCAGATGTAATCAATGAGCCGTCTCTGAACCGTCAAGAGCTCAAGCTTGATGTGGACACACACAACACGTCCAGCTCCACTGGAACAGGGTGACGTGTGACGCCTGACACAGGCCGAGAACCTTCCCCAAAAACACTGCAGATCAAACCTCTCTGGGCTGCAGGACGGGGGTTGTGTTGTTCATCCCAACACTCCTGCCAGGACACAAAATTAATTAATAAAATTAATAAATTAAGTAATAATATTAATAATTTTTATTGTTATTAAATTAAATTATAATATAATTTAGTAATATGTTATTATATTTATATAATATTGCTGTTTAATTAATTAATACATATACACTGTATATAGCTATATATATATATATACATATATACACACACATATATAAATACATTAATGAATGAATTAAATGATAAACAATTATTATTATTATTATTATTAATATAATATACAAATATATAAATTGTAATAATAAATTATATATGAATTTATTAAATTATTATTGTTATTTTTATTATTATTTGAATATTTTTTTATTCATGTGATATATATATATATATATATAATATAATATATATATATATATATATATGATTATTGTTATTATTATTATTATTATTATTATTATCTTTATGAAGTCCAAAAAGTAACCCCATGTTTTCACAAAAAACATCCTCATTCTCAGTCTCAAAAACACTTAACATGTAAAATTCATGTGTGTTTTTTTTTCTGTTGCTGTTGAGAACTAACCCTTTTATATTTTCTTTAATTTGTGACTATATAAATGTTTGTGTATATATGCAGACTCCAGTCCAATGTCAGGTCAGTTCTGTATGTTGTGTATGGCTGTCAGCAGAGGTCAGTGTGGATCTGGATTCTTCTCTCTTGATAAAGTTCACATGGAGAATGTGAAACTCATTAGTCATGAGACAGTCAGACACCTCTGTGACTCAAATGAACTTAACTAACTTCAGAAACTTCATGTAGAGGTATAAGAATATGTAAATAGGACACTTCAAATATAGCAATAGAACGCAACAAAAACAGGCATTTTCACAGTATCTGAAACAATAGAGCGTGGCGCCAGCAATGTCAAGGTCATTCAGGGAATGCATGAAATGATCAAATGTATGTCTTGAATGAAATGTAAGTCACTGGATAAAAGCATCTGTCAAATGCAAAAGCTCAAATTGTGTTTGATAAAGTCAGACTGTGCTTGTCACCTTCCCCTGACCGCTGGACATTTCATTTACATTTACATTTATGCATTTGCCAGGTGCTTTTATCCAAAGTGATTTCCAGTGCATTAAGACTATACGTTTGATCAGTTCATACATTTTCATATACATTTTATCAGTACGTGCCGTGGACTTAAATAAGTGCTTAAATACAACATGGAACATGTTAAAGGGGTGGTTGAAAATGATTTCACTTTCTAACTGTAATTAGTGTGTAATATTGCTGTTTGATCATAAACAACATCTGCAAAGTTACAACGCTCAAAGTTCAAAGCAAAGGGAGATATTTGCTTTTAAAGAAATCGCTTTTTAAGGACTACAACAAACGGCTGGTAGAGACTACACCACATTCCTCCCGGGTTAGTGACATCACCAACCCTAAAATTTACATAAACTCCGCCCCCTGAACACAATTTATAGATTATCAAGACAGAATATGCTAATAAATGACTAGAAGATAACTACACATCAGCTTCATAAATTCATCAACTAACCATTCAGAAATGTCCAGTTGCTTCTACATGTTGTCACTTCTTCTTGAGTCTCTCCATCATTGTCTGACTCCGGTTTGAACAGAAAAGGCTGAAAGTTTTTGAAATTTTCAGTGCATGTCTGTGTGAGTGCAAGCTGTTGAAGCTCCGCCCCCTGTGCCGGAAGCAGCAGCTCATTTGCATTTAAAGGAACAGATGCAAAACGGTGCGTTTTTGCTCACCCTCAAAAAGTGACAATTTTAACATGCTATCTAAAAATATCTGTGGGTTATTTTGAGCTGAAACTTCACACACACACTCTGGGGACATCAGAGACTTATTTTACATCTTGTGAAAAGGGCATTATACCACCCCTTTAACTTGCACAACCACTATGACTGATATAGTCGATCCTATTTGTACTTTATTGCTTTATTGTCTGGTTTTATTGTGCGTGATTCATCAGTGCATGAAGAAATTATTTTTGCTTTCATAATTTGCTATGAAAAATAAATTTCTACACCTCTGAAACAATGTTTCTCCAACAAAGATGATTTTGTATTTCAAAAGTGTAGTTGACATTTAGCTAGTTGACGTTTAGCCGTGCTACTGCCGCAAAATGACAGTTTAATATCGACAGATTCTGCCTGAATATTTACTTTTAATTATTTAGCTGACTTTTGAAAACAGAATAGTTTTCGAATTAAAAAGCACACCGACTGCCTGTCTTTGCATGCGCCATCTGTTTTAGTGGCTTATCACTACAGGCGTTATACAGATCAATTAATGCAAATGTGCTGAAAGTAATTGCACGCCACCATCCCCATCTTGAGTGTCGTTCTGAGTGTTAGAATGTGTTAGTTTAGTGAATAAGGCGCAATCAATACTGAGACTAATTTACACAAAGAAGGTTTGCACTAAAAAGAATGAGAATGACAGTCTGAATCCTCAAACATGCTCAAGTATAGCCTCACTGTTCAATGAATTCAGCCGAGAGAGATAGGGAGGGAGGGAGGAGGGAGGGAGGGAGAGAGAGAGAGAGAGAGAGAGAGAGAGAGAGAGAGAGAGAGAGAGAGAGAGAGAGAGAGAGAGAGAGAGAGAGAGAGAGAGAGAGAGAGAGAGAGAGAGAGAGAGAGAGAGAGAGAGAGAGAGAGAGAGAGAGAGAGAGAGAGAGAGAGAGAGAGAGAGAGAGAGAGAGAGAGAGAGAGATGAGAGAGAGAGAGAGAGAGAGAGAGAGAGAGAGAGAGAGAGAGACAGAGATCCAGTCAATCAACAGACTGTTAAAATAAAATCAGAACAGACAAGACACAATTATCTTCAGAGGGATGCAAAATGCAGGTTATCATCAATAATTTCACACAAAGCCCCCTTATTGCACCAAATCTGATCAAAAGAAACAAGATCATTCATGGCTTTAAAATATCGAAAATCAATTAAAATTCTAGATTTCACTGAATTGAAAAACACTGCCTCTAAATTATAACTTGTGTCTCGTTCAATTTTATTTTAGAGAGAGAGAGAGAGAGATCACTTTATTTACAAAAACATTAAATATATAACATTTTTAGTAAAACAAAAACTTTTAAAACAACTAGAATGAGAGCAATGGGGATTTAAAAAAAACAAACACAGAATCTCAAGACAGGAAATTTCCCCTCTTTTTCCTTTTTTTATTACATTTCTTCTACTATCAAAACTCACTCATGCATAGATTTGGAGACATCCATCAGTGTCAACATCACAAATACATTTTTTATGCCCCATTTACCTCTGAAAACATCCAAGTCATTAACCAACTTGTAATAGCTATAAACTCTATATTTATACGGGATTTTATTAACCCCTGTAACACTGCAGCACATCAGTTGATCCGCCATCATTCAATTTTCTTTGAGAGAGAGAGAGAAAGAGAGAGAGAGAGAGAGAGAGAGAGAGAGAGAGAGAGAGAGAGAGAGAGAGAGATGCTGGAGCGGGTCTTTGTTGAAGCAACACTGCAGGGTTTGCACTTTTACACTCCAGAGTTAAAGAACGAGAGTAAACAGGCAGACAGGAATGGACAGAATGAGTGAAAATGTCATGGAACCAGGAGAGAAAAGCCACAACTCTCCCGCTGGCAGAAGTGGGGGTGCGGGGGTGGGGGGTTCAGCAGGGAACAGATAAAAGCGTTTAAGAAACTCTTGAAAAATGTCACCCCTAAAGCTGTCTGTCAGTCAAGGATTTTGCCGAATTATTTGAAAATGCCTAAATGCATACAGCTACACACACACACACACACACACACACACACACACACACACACACACACACACACACACACACAGATATATATACACTCGCTGGCTACTTTATTAGGTCACCTGTTAAACTGCTTGTTAATGCAAACATCTAGTCAGCCAATCACATGACAGCAACTCACTGCATTCAGGCATGGAGAGATGATCAAGAGGATCTACTGAGTCAAACTGAGCATCAGAACGGGGATTTAAGAGACTTTGAACGTGGCGTGATTGAGTATTTCAGAATCTGCTGATCTTCTGGGATTTTCACACACAAGCGTCTCTAGAGTTTGAATGAGCCGAAAAAGAGAAAATATCCAGTGAGCCGCAGTTCTGTGGGAGAAAATGCCTTGTAGAGGTCAGAGGTCAGAGGAGGATGACCAGACTGGTTCAGCTGATAAAGGCAACAGTGACTCAAATAAACACTCGTCTCAGTCGAGGTCTGCAGAAGAGCATCTCTGAACACACAACATGTTGAAGCTCCAGCAGAAGAGCTACAGCAAACTGAGGCTGCGATTCACTCGGGCTCACCAACATTAGACGACAGAAGATTGGAGAAACGTCTCCGGCTCTGATGAGTCTTGATTTCTGCTTCTACATTCAGATGGTCAGGTCAGAATTTGGTGTAAACCACATGAAAGCATGATCATCCAGTCTCGTCTCAGCGGTTCTGGCTCCTGCTGCTGCTGTAATGGTGTGGAGGAACATTTTCTTGGCACACTTTGGGCCCTTTATGACCAATTGAGCATCGATTAAACATCTCAGTTTACCTGAACATGTCCATCTCTTTATGACCACAGTGTATCCTCTTCTGATCAGCTCAAATCATCTCAAACTGGTTTCATGATCATGACAGTGAGTTCAGTAAACTCAAACGGCCTCCACAGTCTCCAGATCTCAGTACTATAGAGCAGCTTTGGGATGTGTTGGAATAGGAGATTCACATCATGGATGAGCTTGAATGTTTCCAGCACCCTGTTGAATCTGAGCCAGGGTGTTTTCACACCTGAAAGTCCGCACCAAGGTCTGAACCAAAGTTCATGTGTTGATACATTGTATACATTCGGTTAGTTTTGGTTTGGTTTCACATTGCAATTATGCGAGCGCACTAAAGAACTTTACATGACGTACTTGCGTCCTGTCGTCATCATCTACATGGGCTGCATCTTGACGTTGATTGGTTTGTAAACAGACGTGCGTCTGATGTCAGTGTGTTGTCAAGTCGGCGGGTAACTTTGACAAGAATGAATGAACAGACGCATATCGTTGCCACTATACTGTTATTATTACGGCATTACTCCCTGCAGCTCCAGCTATACTCGAGGCTAGTTCACATTCGCCAAATGAACGTCCTCGTTGTGCGAACATTTTATCGTCGCCGGCATGATGCAGGAAAAATGTGTGTGTGTGTGTGTGTGTGCGAGATCTGCACATAAATATTCTTCTTCAGTTGTTTAGTCTACGCGGGAACCACCGGAACTTCCTGTAAATGGTTTGAAAGTCCGAACCATACAGAAAATGCTTTCAGACTAGAAACGAACCAAACCTTTGTTCAGTTTGATCCGGACCGGACCGAGACTACCTCTTTTCGTCGGACCAGATTTCCGTCTGTTTGGTCCGGACCGCGGTCCGGGGGAGGTTTCACACCTGTAATTTTGATTCGGACCAAACTGAAAAGTCAGAAAAACCGGACCAAACAAGGTAGGTGTGAAAGGCAGTTCTGAAGGCAAAAGCGGCTCCAACCGGTACTGGTAAGATGTACCTAATAAAGTGGCCAGTGAGTGTATACATTTCTATGAAGTATACAACAAATAAAAAATAATTATCATCAAATATGTATATATATATATATATATACATATATATATATATATATATATATATAAACATCCAAGTCATTAACCAACTTGTAATAGCTATAAGCAGCACATCAGTTGATCCGCTTCGCGTCGGGGTCCTGATCAGCCTGTCGGGGTTGTATTCGCTATAACAACCGCCTCGCTCTACATTATCCCTTACATATATATATATATATATGTGTGTGTGTGTGTGTGTGTGTGTGTGTGTAGAGCTCTTCAACAATCAGTTCATTTGAATGTCGCTCAGTTTAACAGGACAGAAAGAGAAACGGAAATAAAGAGAAATGTTGAAAAAACAAGACATGAAATAATTAATTGTATTAGTAGATTATTGCAATGTATGAATTATGCAGGTTTTTTTTTTTTCATAGGCCATTTTTCTGGACAGTTTTCAAGACCCCGCCCCCCTCATTTGCATACTGGGTCAGAGCCAAAACCCCTGAGGTTCGCTGGTGGTTATGGTTCGGATGAATCGCCAGACCTCGTTAGTAAATTGATTAAAAAAAAGCATATGCTAAATGAATTAAATATAAATGTTAAAGACCTGATGAAGCAGAAGACACGAGAGCTATTCCTGTAAACACAGGGGAATGAAAGTCAGACTGTATATATATATGGATGATATTTTAAGAAAGAGAGAAATAGATATAGAGAGGAGAAGGTTTTCTTGCCCAGTCTGTGGGTGCAAAGCAAAGGAAGAGAAACCAACACAAAACTGGAACCTGCTGTGTGTGTGTGTGTGTGTGTGTGTGTGTGTGTGTGTGTGTTTCAAGGAAGGTAGATGACCTAAACATGAGTCAGAAAGAGTCTCTCTGCCTGCCTCTTTAAACAACACTGTGATTATTCTGTGAAACACAAAGGAGAGAAGCAGAGAGAACAGTGCAAAGAAAATATAATTAGGATGAGTGTTGAATGCTTCTGTGTGTATTTGTGCGATTTTTAGGACAATGCAACTGATTCGTTACTAAGCCACACATAGACACACATCTGAAGCTAAACAAGTTGAGAAGCTCTTCTGTAGACTTCTGTGAAGTTGGTTATAATCCGAAAGCTTTGCCATGCGCCTCCTCCACAGTCAGCTGTCTCCACAGAGGACATGCTGATTGAAATCGAGCTCTCAGTGACAGATTTAATGCACAGATTGGTTTTCACAGTCCACACTACAATTCATCATTAATCTTAGTCTTCAATAAGCAGGACAAAAACACTGTTTCTGTGTGGACAGAAGGACAAAACCCAGAGAAAAAGATGCTTTGATGTTTTGAAATGCCTGATTCGTGTAGATGTAGCCTTTGTCAGATTTAAGGGCCGTTTACACAATGGAAAACTAACATTAATTTACACCACAACAGCGTTTTGGGGTCCTGAAAACACAAACTTTTGAAAACGGGATTCAAAGCGCACTTTTTTGAAAACTATAGTTATTTTTCTGAGTTCTTTTTTATTTTTATTATGCAATAATAACAAATACAAAACAAGACAGTAATAAACAATGAACAATACACAATACAGAGGGTTACATTACATAAACATAAAGAATATTAAACTAGCTTAAATGATTGACATTGCAGAGTCTGACATGCAGCAGAGTTTTTAGAGTTCAAAGAATTTAAATATGTATCAAAATCTTTCTTAAAAGTGAAAAAAGGAGTTTTCTTTGAAAATTTACACTTGTGAATATAAAATTTGGCAAGAAAAAGTAGCAAGTTAAGAATAAATTTAAAATGATAAGGGTCTAATTTCAGAGAGTCACCAAAAAACTAAAACTACACTGTAAAAAATTTGCTGTAGTTATGCAGCTGTTTGCCAGTAACTTACTGTAGATTTAAATCGATGTTATTTACTGGCAACAGTTTGCTCAAAGTTAAATGAACATTAAACATTAACAAGTCTTTGTCTTTACAGAATAAAACTATAAAATAACAACCTAATGCAAAGCATTCTGGGAACCAGAAATCTTCATCAACCTTTTTCTGTTTTTTTCCTTCAGATTTTGGTTCCCAGAATGCTTTGCATGAGGCTGTTATTTTAGTTTTATTCTGTAAAGATAAAGACTTGTTAATGTTTAATGTTCATTTAACTTTGAACAAACTGTTGCCAGTAAATAACATCAATTTAAATCTACAGCAAGTTACTGGCAAGTAGCTGCCAATAATACTGTAATTTCTACAGATTTTTTTAACAGTGTAGATAGATACCTTTTAACAAAATTTGAAAAGTCAACCTAAAAGATTTTGCAATATATACATTTGTCATTTTCTGAGTTGTTGGCGAATTTGTGAAAACGGTGATGTCATGCGCATGCGTATGAGGCGTTCAGTCTATAGGCGCACAGTGTTTCTTTACAAAGTGACATCGCCACCTACTGGCCTGACAGCAGAATACAGTGTTTTTAGTCATTTATTTTGACAACAATGCGAAAAAAACGCCTGAAAAACGTTTCCGTTTTTGGTACATCGTTGTCGTGTTAACGTACCCTTACTTCAGGGGTCAGGTTTAGCTAATAGCTGAAATCTCACACACACACTTAATGGGTTTTGATCTTGTTAAGAATGATGGAGGAACTGAAGTTTTTATCTCTCATCACACAGAGGAAAATGCTTCATATTAAAGAGACGAGATAATTTCATCATTTTTGATGGCATCTAATATTTATTGGGTGTGTTTGGGTGGAAAGCGAGTGATTCTTTTTTCCAGAGGCAGACAAATGGATGGAAAACAGGAAAGACGAGTAGAAAAGAAGTGTCATTAAGACCAATAAAGAGAAGGGGATGTCATTTATGAGGGAATATAGAAAGAGACAGAGAGCAGAAGATCATAACAGAAGAACTTCTTTTTTGAATACTGTCTTTATAATACGATTTACTTGTTAATAAAACCAGTTGCTCATGGCTATAATATACCTACTGTCTGAAATCATAGATAAATTACTAGAAATAGAAACTCTAAACCACATCTAGACATTTTAATAATAAATGAGAGACTGTGTGAAACAGAGAGACTTAAATGAAAAGAAGGAAAACGTTGAGTATTATACTCACAATGAAATAAAAAATGGAAGAAAAGTGAACGCAATTATATTTAATATGGAAATATATGTAATAAGATTTAATTGTAGTTAAATCATATGTGAGAGTGAAATAATACCTGCGAGAATCTGCTCATATTTTACCCCAAAACCATAATAAAGAAATTTATATTGTGCACAAAGAAAATGAAACCTATTTTTAGGACCATTAATCCTAATTTCTGCATTTTATTAAATTAAGTGTATTTACCCCAACTTTTTCGGTACTGTAATGTGAAAAACGCAATGATATATCATTTAAATTGTAAAGTATTTTTAAATGATTTATTATAATGTATAATTTTCTAATGAGAATTACAAATTAACTCAAAAGTAAAGCACCCAGATGCATTACAGTGAGAATTTGGACTGAAAAAAGTGTTTATTATCATGAAAACAATCACAATGCACACTTGTTTACTTCTATACACTTCCATACTTCTGTTGATGATTTATAGTCCATCATTTACGCTGTGTAAAACTGCAGAGCGATGCGGAGGGAGTGAGACCTTGACTGTGTCCACTCCATGAGTTCAGCATTAAAACACAAACACAAATGCATTATTTAGCAGACCCTGAGCTTGTCTGTTCTCCAGTCTGAAGCGCCGGGTGATTCATCATCTTCATTCTGCAGTCATTCGGCTCAGGAATGCATCTCTGGTGTAAAAACAGGTGCAGATGGAATAACAATGTTTCAACAGCACAATCTCAAAGATCTGCCAGAATCTTGCTGAATCTCACACGAGTCTCCTCTTGAGTTTCAGAAGAGGTCAAAACTGCTCTCAAACTGCTCGGAGTCCAATGTTTTTTAACAAAACTCTCTCTGTCTGCGCATCTATCCATTTCAGCTTTTTAATTATTTAAAGTATTTCAGACATTTTAATTATTTAAAGTGCATCGTTTTTAGAAAAAAGTTTCAATGGGGTTCTATGTTGAACTCTAAGGCCGTGTGTCCATCAAAGCGTTTTAGCCAGCTGAAGTCTCTGCTGTAAACGCCTAGCTGTGGGCGCTTGAGAGCGTTTTTTTTTCCAGTTGAGACGCTTTGCTTGTTATGATACGGAATATCCGTGAAAGCAGGGCCGGAGTGGGGCCACTTTTCAGCCCGGGAGTTTCAGGCCCAAGACCGGCCCACTTTTTCCATGGTGGAATTCCAAATTAGCACTTTTTCTAAATTGGATAAATGAAGCAACAGTTCAGCTCTTACTATTGTGTAGTTTGTATTAATACCATGGGTTAACAAATAATGTAAAAGTTAAATAATAATTCACTTAGACTTTATAAGAAGCAATTACGACTTTATTTCACACAATTCTGACTTTATATTTCGCAATTCTGACTCTATATCTTGCAGTTCTGACTTTATAAGCAACCGCAACTTTATTTCACGCAGTCCTGAATTTATATCTCGCAATTCTGACTTTATAACACACAATTGCGACTTTACCACACAATTCTAACTTTATATCTCGCAATTCTGACTTTATAACACGCAATTGCGACTTTATTTCACACAATTCTGACTATATATCTTGCAGTTCTGACTTTATAAGCAATTGCGACTTTATTTCACACAATTCTGAATTTATAACACACAATTGCGACTTTATTTCACACAATTCTGAATTTATAACACACAATTGCGACTTTATTTCACACAATTCTGAATTTACATCTCGCAATTCTGACTTTATAACACACAATTGCGACTTTATATCACGCAATTCTGACTTTATATCTTGCAGTTCTGACTTAAGCAATTGCGACTTTATTTCACACAATTCTGAATTTATAACACACAATTGCGACTTTATTTCACACAATTCTGAATTTATAACACACAATTGCGACTTTATTTCACACAATTCTGAATTTATATCTCGCAATTCTGACTTTATAACACACAATTGCGACTTTATATCACGCAATTCTGACTTTATATCTCGCAATTCTGACTTTATAACACGCAATTGCGACTTTATTTCACGCAATTTTGACTTTATATCTCGCAATTCTGAGAAATAAAGTCAGAATTGCAAGATGTAAACTCGCAATTGTGAGATAAAAAGTCGCAATTATCTTTTAAAATGTTTTATTCTGTGGCTTAAAAAAAGCTTCCATACCTCCTGGCCTCTTCCTCCCATCCATCCTCCCTGACGCGTTACGGTAGGGCCGGCCCAGCTATCGGTAGGCGCCGGCGGTGCCGCGGTAGCCTACCTGAGAAAACGTTTTGGAAAAGACGGACTATGGACCCAACCAACTCTATAGGAGGGGAGGGGAGAACTCCCTCACATGGTACAACCCATGCAGAGGCTGCGCGCTGCGGTGTCATAATGCGAAACGTGTGTAGCCTATGTAACTAACGTGACATTGAAATGTAAAAAAAAAAAAAAATTCCTCGACCGGCCCAAACGTGAAGCGGCCCACCGGGAATTCTCCCGATTCTCCCGATTACCCACTCCGGGCCTGCGTGAAAGTGTTACTAGTATCTCATTTCACACATATTTTGTTTCTGTGTTGATTCTATATTAAAATCTCGATACAATGTAACATATTTTCTCTGGCTCTTGTTTTAAATGATTTTGTTCCGTTATTATGCCTGTTGTCGTCCTCTGTTGATGTACAAGCAGAATGTGGCAGTTGGTCGGTGTGGTATTAGTCCCGCCCCTCCTCCACTGTGATTGGACGGTTGGGTAAAAAGTGACAGTGATGAGCGCTGTGTTTTACCCAGAGTTGAACATTCTTCAACTCTCGGCGACCTGTAGAAAACGCTGAACGCTCAGCGCTTCAGCGCGAAAAAGACGCTCAGCGCCTCGTTACTGTCATGGCGTTTTAAAAACCCATTGAAAACAATTGAAAAAACACGCCAGCCGCGAGAAAAAACGCTTTGGTGGACACACGGCCTATGGGTTCTTGACTCAATGTTAAAGAACGCTTTATGCCATAAATTATTGCATTAATACTATTTTTAATGTTTAACAGGTTATTCATTTTTTTCTTTTAGTGATAAAGTGTTTACAAGATGTTTAATTCATACAATTTAATTACAATTACAAATGAATTGAAGCAAAATTAATTAATTAAAACATATAATCCATAAAATTATCCCAAAATGGAACCCCTAAGAAGTTCTATATGAAGCGGCTGACGGAACCCTTGAAGGTTCCGTATAGAACTTTGCTAGGAGTGTATTATTATACTGGCCTCACTGAAAATCATGGTTTCTGGCTTCAACCTCTTTTGGTCAGTTCGTCTGAGAACTATAAAATAACAATCAAATAAACAATTTTGGGTTACACTTTATTCAATAAATAAAGTTATATTGGTAGCACTTTATTTTACAGTGTCATTGTTACATAAGTTGCATGTAATTACTGTAGTAACAAATATAAATCATGCATAATTACATGCAATTAGCCCTAAACCAAACACTCATCCCAATCCTATAGTAAGTACACGTAGTACATGTAAATGTATAATTACACTGTAATAGTGACACCTTAAAATAAAGTGTAACCCTTTATTTTAAGGTGTCATTGTTACAGTATAATTATATATTTAAGTACTGAGTAATATTAATTAACTACATGTACGTACTATAGGGCTAGGGCAGGATTAGGGTTTGGTTGAGGGTTAGTTGCAAGTAATTATGCATAATTTACTGTTATTACTATGGTAAGTACATGTAACATGTAACAAGGACACTGTAAAATAAAGTGTTACCCAATTTTGTTTAAATATTATTATTTAGCTTGAGTGTTGATGTGCAGAACACATACTAGCTAGAAATTATTGTAAGTTTTATTGGTTTTTCTGTTTGTCTTTTAGTGCATAGCAGACCATATGATGCATATTTACAAAAAGACTTCACAATAAACATTAAGATCTTATGTTGTCTTTATTTATAGTAAGTAAACTAAATTAAACATTGACTAATCTCTTATTTCATTTGTTTATGGTGAATGTATGTTGTTAAACAAATAAAAAATAAATTGACTTACATTAAGTAACATTTTGGCTTGGTTTTTAAAATAAATAATCTGGTAACACTTATCATTATGGTTCCATTTGTTACCATTATGTATGCATTGTGCATTGTTAAAATCAAAACTTATATATAAGTTTTAACTCAATAAACAGTTGTATGATTATTGATACTGTAACAAGTGCATTGCTCATTGTTAGTTACAGTTAGTTAATGCATTAACTAACTTTAACTAACGGAACCTTATTGTAGAGTGTTACCCAAAATATTTTTTTCTTTGTATGGTTTTGTCTTCGGGAAAATAAATATTTTTGATTAGTATTAAAACAAAATATAAGTTTTGAACCACTAAATAAAATTTGTGGTTTTTTTTGTTGTTTTTTTGGGGGGTCTAAAGTATAATTTTTTTAATCAAATTTGATGAGAAACCTGTTGATTTTCAAATGAACTTCTTTAGATTGATGAGCCGTGAAAGCGAGGGATCTGAGCAGTGACGTGTTCCTCTGATCTGTGTGTGTTGACAGGGTTGAGGAGAGCTTCAAGACTCTGTTCTGGTCCATATTTGGGCTCTCCGAGGTGATTTCCGTGGTTCTGAAGTATGATCATAAGTTCATTGAGAACATCGGTTACGTGCTGTACGGGGTTTATAACGTCACAATGGTGGTGGTTCTTCTCAACATGCTGATCGCCATGATCAACAACTCCTACCAGGAAATAGAGGTACGGGCACTCAGTTCTGAATAACAAAACATATCTAAGCCTCCTTAAAGCAAGTTAAATTTACCGGAAAACAGTTCTGGGTACACTGTAAAAAAAAAAATCTGTTAAATTTATGGTAAAAAACTGGCAGCTGTGGTTGCCAGAAATTTACCGTAAAAAATACGGTAGCACCATTTTAGATTTTACAGACTTTAGTTAAATTTACAGTAATAAACCGTATTTAATTATCTGATAATGTTCATTTACTGACCTAATGGAGGATTAATATCTGTTTTGTACCATAGTTATACACTGTCACAGCGGTGATGAAAAATCACATGATGATTTAAAGCTCATCACAAGCAGCTCTTTCACAAGAAAGTTAATATTAATATATAGAAGCTGCACAGTGTCAATCACACAAACACTAAACACCATCATGGTAACACACATGAAATGTAAAAAATGCAATAAACATTCATTTAACAACATTAAATGTAACATAAAACCCTAATGCCATAACTGATTAGAAAAAAATAAGAAAACTATTACGAAACATAGTTATTTCAACAAAAATACATCAAATGTGAAGTGTCACGCAGGGAATTGTGGGAATGTTTTTTCACTGTAAATTCTACAATAACTTTTTCTTTTTCACTTCCAAAAACTGTAAATTTAACGGTATTTTACGGTAAAATTACATTAAATGTACCGTTAGATCTATCACAGTCGTTTACCGAATATAGTAAGGAAACATTCTGTTAACCAATGAACAGTTTTTCACTGTAGCACAAGTCTTTGACCTTTAAAATCACGATCATTTTTTACATTGTAGATTACTTAAATTGTAGTCCATTACTGATTACAAATTACATGACAAAAATTGTAGTTAGTGATCTAGATTACACATTCTAGGTATTTTTGATTACTTTTGACCTCAACTACCATATTGATACAAAATGCGAAGAGAAAGAACATATTTTTCTTTGTTATCAACGACATTAAGCATTACTAAACTGCAGGGGGTTTGTGAGTTAATACGTAATTAAATCATAACAATTTCTAATTAAAACTATCAAAATAAAACACTTGAACACTAAAAAAGATGAAATGTTTTATTTGTCGACCTGCATGTGAATGTGACAGAACTGTAAACATGAGATATGAAAGTTAAAATGTCAATAATTTATCAACACATTGAGTGTTGATAAATTATTGACATTTTAACTTTCAAATCTCAGGGATACTTTAAGTAAATATTAATTTAATCTAAACAAAAAAAAATGGGAATAAACTTACCAATATTTTTGTAACATATACATATAATCAGTTACCATGCCAGCACTGCTGACCAGCAAAATCAGATGTTAAAGTGTTTTACGTCACATTATTGACGTAGAAACCTCCCTAAATGAATGATATGATTTATGTCTTCATGTTCGTGTTGAATCTCTGCAGGAAGACGCTGATGTGGAGTGGAAGTTTGCTCGTGCTAAACTCTGGTTGTCATATTTCGATGAGGGACGGACGTTACCTGTTCCGTATAACCTGGTGCCCACCCCGAAATCCTTCTACTACCTGATCATCCGAGTCAAGTCCTGCCTTATACGACTGTGTAAGGGCAAAGGTCATCTGCATAACAACGAGCTGGAGATGGGCATGCTCAATTCACGGCCGAAGGTAAAACACAAAATTATGCAATTCAGGACACTTACATATTTGGTTTTAACTTAAAGGGTTAGTTCACCCAAACATGAAAATTCTGTCAGTAATTACTCTCCCTCATGTCGTTCCAACCCCGTAAGACTTTCGTTCATCTTCGGAACACAAATTAAGATATTTTTGATGAAATCTGAGAGCTGTCTCACTCCTCCATAGGCTTCTAGGTAATCGAGATCTGCCATCCCAGAAAAGTTAGTAAAGACATCGTTAAAATAGTCCAAGTGACTACAGTGGCTCAACCTTAAGTTTATCAAGCGATGAGAATACTTTTTGTCCGCAAAACAAAACAAAAATGCCATTTACTTCATCTCTTTTTAATACTTTCTCCTTTCATTTGGGATGTGATGCACACAAAACAAAACATAACAAAAAAATGTTTCTCATAACAAAGGAATCAGTCAATGCAAAAAGCAGCCATGCATTATGAATATGATTGGATACACCTGATTATAACTGATGGAAATACATCTGTGATGCACATCAGTTGAATATGCTGAATATCTGTGTTTTTTTCAGGCTGATCATCATCGAGCAAATCTCAGGAGTCGAGAGCTGAACACCTTGAAGAAACCCATCAAAAACCCCACAAGATATCAGGTGAGAGACTCAACAAACCATGAGAAACTTCATCATGATCCTGTTAAAATGACAAGGTCTTTCTCCCTCGTATCTGTCTGTCTGTCTAACAGAAGATAATGAAGCGTTTGATTAAGCGATATGTTCTGAAGGCTCAGGTCGACAGAGAGAATGATGAAGTTAACGAAGGTAAAAACCCAGTAAATTCACTGTATTTCACTGTGTGTGAGTTTTAAAAGCAGAAGCATCTTGTTTGTGGTCACCTCAAATCATGTGTCTTGTTGATGACTTGTACTTTCAAAGTCAAAATCTGCTTATATACGAGTAATATATCGAGCTCTCTCTCTGTATGTGTGTGTGTGTTACAGGTGAACTGAAGGAAATAAAACAGGACATCTCCAGTCTGCGCTACGAGCTTCTGGAAGAGAAATCTCAGACCACTGGAGAACTGGCTGACCTCATTCAACAACTCAGTGACAAGTTCGGCAGGAACGCCAAGAAACAACCCTGAGACGGACAGATGGACAGACAGACAGATGGACAGAGAGAGAGAGAGAGAGAGAGAGAGAGAGAGAGAGAGACGGTTTACGTGACAAAAAGTATAAATTAGTTTAGGAAAAGAATCTGGACACTTGAGACACTTAAAAATGTCTGAAAGTCATTCATCAGTCACAGAAAATCAAATCAAGTGTCACTTAACATACAGAAAAACACTTCTCAAGCAAAACAGCTTATAGACGGATGTGTGAATGCTTTAAAATGCTCAAACAGTAGATCTAGTGTTAAAATGAAGACAGACGTTGATTGTTTTTTTAAACCACTTTGTCAAATTTAACACATCTTCACAGATGCCGTCGAAAAGCTGAATCGATTCATTGAATTCTAACAGCGCTTAATGCGAGTGGTGGCATACACATAGAAGGCATAGCGTTATTAATAAGTAGAATAAACCCTGTTCGGACGGGATTAACTTTACCAGGGTAGATGGAGTAATGTAATTTTACCACAGGACGTCTGTAATATTAAAGGCCAATTCGCACGGGATAAGAGATCTCAGTAAACTAGCAGAAGTGGGAGAGTAACTCGATTTGCACATCGCCGTCACTCCTGTCGTCATGTGTGTGTTACGCTGCTTCCTGATATCACGTGCGCAAACACACATAACCTATATTTATATATATAAAACAGTTCTGTCCGGTCGAGCGATGTATTAATGAACTTCAGATTGGATTGTGTTGGTAATAGACACTTGCCTAACGCTAAAAGATGTTTCGTGCCTCTAACAAGTGCTGTCGATCTTCTCTCTGATCTGATGGTGTGTGTGAAACACAGAGTTTTGCCACAGACTCGTCCCAGCGTCTAGAACGCAACTGATGCTTTTTCAAGCGTCTCCATACTTGAAAAACCGTGGAAAACTACTTTTAAACAGGAAATGACGGAATATTCACGTAGGCCTACATATTTACAGCGGGTCT
This sequence comes from Abramis brama, assembly GCF_963993115.1. Lineage (NCBI taxonomy): Eukaryota > Metazoa > Chordata > Actinopteri > Cypriniformes > Leuciscidae > Abramis > Abramis brama. The sequence continues at coordinate 4,754,691 of NC_139975.1, forward strand.
ATTCGCACGGGATTAGTGTCACCTGAGGTGATTTTTCCGGATCTTTTTACTGAAGGTAAAAGTCGCTGTAATCTTTACTGACATTGTCCGTCATGATCACTGAGATGCACATTCAGACGGGACTAAAATCACTGAGAAGATCTGCTAATTATTACTTTACCCCTCCTCTACATGTTACACGAATAGGGATAGTAGCTGGATTCACCCCTGTTTCTGACCGCACTGAATCATTATTATGATTATGATTACTTTCATGTGACTGATCAAGCTTTTAATGTGTAGTTTGGGGTAACAAAGGGTTTTATAGGTTTGACTGTGATAATAATGCAAAAACTGACACTTAAAATCAACGTTTCAAACAAAAAAGACGTTGACAGAAAGTAGTCATTGATAAGATCCAAACATGTATCCAAATGCAAAACGTAATAAAAGTAATTATGTCTGACAACAACTTCTTAGCAATTAGGTATTGCACAAACCTGTTTATATATTTTTAATATATAGGGCTATACAGGAATCTAGTGGCTACAAATGGTATTATTGATGATAAATGATCTTGTTTGGGAGTGAGGGAGAATAGGGATTTTGGGATTTCATGCATCCACTAAAAACACCTATTTCAAACACACTGTGACTTTAAAAGAAAAAGAAAAGCAAATATTAGTGACTAGAAAAGATTTGAGGCTCAGATACACTGAACAAATGGTGTCTATACAATTTTCACTCATAAATTGCTAGTAAATTTCACAAAAAGAGAAGCCATGTTAACACATTGAATTGGACATGAAATTTTGAAGTTGAATGATTGACATGGTGTTTTCTTGTAAAATGTACTCCTTGTAATCTTTGTTCTATTTGCTATTTAAAAATAATATTTTTTCACACTTGATCAAGTGAATCACATTCAGACATTTTTAATGATGGTAAATAATGGATGTTGCAACATTGAAGCAGAAGAAAGAGAAGTGAAACCGCTTTAGTTCCCCAGAATGAGTGGAATTGAATGTAGTAATGAGTGAGTGAAGGGGAAACGACTTCTGTTGAACTCTATACAGCAGGTGTTGATGTGAACTCACTCAGATACTGAACGTCGTCCAGAAGAGAGAGGGAGACATGAGGAAAAACAGACAAACGGAGACTAAACGAATATAACATGCTCACAGCAGGTATGCAGTGCATTCTGGGATATCACCTCCCTTAAGAGTCATTTCCTGTTCTGAGATCGTATCTCTCAGGAGAGAAATATACTGAGAAAATGAAAACAGTAGATGAAAACACTGTGATGTTGCCATTTATGATATGATTTCATATAAAAAATGTTTTAATCATTTAAGTTCGTGTCAAATTGGCAGTAACACTGAGAATGTCCATTAACATCATTTCCTCTACTCCAAACAGGCCATCTAATTAACACACACACACACACACACACACACACACGTTACAGTATTCGTAGGCCTTTACTGAAGACTTTGCCTGTATAAAGCTCTTGCTCAGATAAAGAGTGTTTACATGATGTACACCTTTAATAATTGTACAGTAAGAGTTTAGATTTATCTGAATGTATTATTTTTTGTTTCACTAACAGTAAATTAATTAAATACACAGATGTTCAGAAAGTGTATTTTTCACTTGTACAAGGAAACACATGACTGAACATATTGTGAAAAATACTGTGCTATTTATAACTAAAATGAAAAGTTTTAAATGGTCTTAGTTTGACTGCATACATTTATTTCATTTGACATTTTTCACACTCGTGCAGAGAATTCGAATATATTGTAGCTTTAAAATCGAATTCTCTCCATAAAGATTATTTGGCATGCTGTTGAATGGGAACTTTCAGAAGACAAATGTCAGGGGAACAAAAATGCTTATAACTTAAAGCACAAATATAAAGAAAATATTATGGAAAATTATATGTGTGTGTGTGTGTGTGTGTGTATATATATATATATATGTGTGTATATATATATATATATATATATATATATATATATATATACATATATATACATACACACACATACTGTATCATTTTCCATAATATTTTCTTTATATTTTTGTCCTTTTTTATTTAAAATGTATTATTTTTCTATATATATATATATATATATTATTATATATTACATTATTATATAATGTATTATTTTTCTAGATATATATATGTAGGAAAATCTTACATTTTAAATTAATAAATAATACAATAATAATAAACTTTACAAATAATATTGTAAAATATTTATAGAAGCATTAAAGTATTTCTTGAACTGATTTGATTTTAATTGATTCTGACTTACTGAAAACTGAAAAGTTAAATGTGTTTAAATAATGTCACAACGCAGAAAACCTAATTGCCCTAAAAACATTAATGACCTCTTTTTGCATATGCATATATAGGCTATTCTTATCTTCTTGAAGAATATGTTTCACCTGTAGGCCTACAAAGGAAAATAAAGAGGACACAGGCATAAATTGTGCTATTTATTACTAAAATTCGATTTTTAAAATGGGCTCTGTTCGGAAATGACCTTTTTAATATATTAACTTTTAAATTGAATTCTGTCTGAGAATATTATCGGCACGCAGTGGAAATAGAAGATGAATGACAGCAAAATTGAAACATGAAATTTCCCCTGGTTCTCGTAGCTTTCAGAGCTCGGAGCTATAAATGATAAATCAGAATCTGTAGACGCTCTGATATGAAACTTGATTACACAAACTAGCACTAAACACAAACAAATATAGTTTTCCTCATGAGGATATGACATGAAACGTGAATATTACACAAACGAGCTTCAGCGATCTGTGGTTATTATTACTATAATGTCCCATTCTGATCCGGCAACTTCCATTATAAGCATGGGATGAGGTGCTGGTCTCCACGGTAACATCCCCATTCCATTAGTGTCACCGCTCAGCATATAACGGGTCATTATATAATATTTGCTATCAGGGCCGTGCACAGACATTTTGAGGGGCAGTGGCTTAAACCAAAAAAGGGGGCACTATAAGGAGTTTGAATGAGGCAGTATCATCTTAATACAGAAAATTAAAAACAACTCTTTTATATGGGCAATAAGATTACAATTAGGATTTAGTGCAAAATCAAGTTATGTTGTTATAATTACTCTTCCAATTAAATAATTCAATGTCAATGCCAGTTTAACTGTCTGATGCTCAGTGGGCTCTCACTCTCTGAGCTGCCTCATCCTATGGAAGTAGTATAGACATTTAATTTAATATTATACACTTAAAGTATAAATTGAAATGATATACAGGTTACAACAGTTATAAAGTCACACCGGGGTAAAATGCGCATTTGACTTAATTCTCTTTTATACCACTCAATGGCACAAATTCTGCTCAGCACTTTTTTTCATAAACGCTTTTGATGATGGACTTGGAAATTTGGCTGATCATTGACTTGATCAAAGTTGATTCTGTGCTAATTTAATCTACTATTTTATATATATTTTTTAATGTTTTAGACTTATGTAGCAATTTAAATACAAAGATCTCAAGAATCTTGTTTCTGTATTTTTAAAATGAAAATTATGACAGATAGCCTATATTTATTGAACAAACATTTATTATTTAATTTATCAAAATAACTCCAAAATTGTTATAAACTTTACTAAAGTGATTGGTTTGAACAAGTATCAACTTAGACATTATTAAAAGCATATTAATTTAGCTTAAGTATTTTTATCAATACTGTGTGTCTTACCATGCTGGTTTTACCCCGTGTGTACCTCCTTGCCACCTCATACATTAATAAGATTTTTAAACAAACCACCTTTCTGATTTATTTTCACACAAAATCTGTTGCTCCATAAATTTTCAAACATATATTGTTCTGCAATCATACACTGGGAGTAGTGAAAATTAGAATTCTTGTTCAATCAAATTATTTAACCTGATCTAATCTAATATAAATAACACTAATAAATAAATCACGAATAAATAACATTTTCTGTTGTTTGCAGATTTTGTAGACAAAAAAACAATGCCTTCACAAAATTAGAAGAACGGAGTGAGAAAGAGCAAAGACAAAGCCTATTCAACATGGCAAAAATTGAATCAAAGTTCTAGAAAGCCAGAGGGTAAATCATTATGTATAGAATATTTAGCAGACAGTTTTTCACACTTTAACTCCTGTAAATATATTTCCCATTATAATCAGTTGCCTTAGTTGATATAGTATCTATCTATAACATACATCATATTTATAATATTTTAATGAGACCATATTAACATTATACATAATAAAAAGGTAATATACTATATATTATCTAAATGTGTTCTAATCTAAATGAATAGTACCTTAGTATAGTAGGTTACAAGGTGGCTAACGGCACAAAACACATTTGCTTTTCTTCCAAGAACATGGATGTTGCACGAGTTGTAACTTGTTAGCACTATTTGAAGACCAGGAGCAAAACATTTTGCGACAGAAATACAAAAACATATTACCAAAATACTAATTTTGTGGATCGACTACTGTCTGTAATGTGGAATGTAATTTGTAATCTACCTGTGAATGGGACGAAATTCTATTCTGAATCTGTCGTCGAAGAGCGGGCACATGCTTGTCTATGAGTGACGCTGCGGAGCAAGCAGGAAAACACGGAACGGATTAGCGGAATCAGTGGATCTTTAGCGGAGCGATAACAGAACGTTTTTATGGGAATCTTCTGGAGGGTTAGGGAGGGGGGCGAGAGGGGCACCTCAGCTGATGAGGGCAGAAGGGCAGTGGCTCTAGCCACCGGGCCACCCCCCTGTGCACGGCCCTGTTTGCTATGTGTGAAGATGGTGTCTTCAAGAAGCTTGACACCTGCGACAGGTTTAATCACACTGTCAGGACGTCTGTGCCGGAAGATATTGACACGGCTGGCTGTATAAACGACAGAATAACAAGCGAAGAGTCTCTAGGCGACGGTAACCATGGCATCTACAGCCTGAGCTCCAGGAAATCAAGCCATTGTGTTGTTCATCTGTGGCGCTTTAACATGAGCGGGCGGCTCGCGCTCACAGTGTGTGTGACTGTGCTTCAAATCATCATGTGACTGTCTGCTTAAATTCATTATCAGCATTCCCTCCGATTGATCCGTGACTAATGAACTGAAAAATACCTGGATTCATATTCCTCATGCTTCCTTTTATTTGTCTAAATTTTTTTTGTAATTAATTCAACTCAAAAGTCAACATGAAACACTGTTTGCAACTCATTTTACTCCCATAATCATACTTTTTATTCTCTCTCTCTCTCTCTCTCTCTCTCTATATATATATATATACCAGCTTAACAGGTAAATTACAATCAGTTATGCAAATTTGATCAAAAATGACTCAAATTCTGTAAAGCAGCTCTACAGAAAAGGGTCCTATGATTTCAAAACGTGGACAGAATTACGGAATCCAGTCATGAAAATGTCACGGATTTTGTCAGCTATTTGATGAATAAATAAAACATAGGTCAGTACACTTAAATAAAATCAGGGCCCTAAAATGTAATTTTTGTTAAACTTTTAATAAATTGATTGAATGATTCCTATTAATTAGACATGCTTTTTGATTACTAAAATTTAATTTAACCTCCCAAAAAATTGTAATAAAAAAAAAAACACGGAAAATTTAAATGGAAAAATGGAATTTGAAAATAAATAAATATAGTAATTTGGGAAAAAAATAAAGTGGATTTCATATGGCCCTAAGTGTCCTTATTCACTTTGAGTCAGTTCCGTGTTGATTCAATTCTGTTCAATAACGATGTTGCAAAATTAATTTATTATAAAACAAAGTCGATTCAGCTATAAAATGTTGGACTGTTTAATCTATTACAGATCTGATCTATTGATAATTAATTGAATAGTGAAAAAGTTAAAACCTAAAATTTATTTTTGTCTTTAATACTCACAAAATTTTAAAAAAAAGTTAAAAATCTCCTATTGACTCAAACTGATGGCGTGTTCAATTATGTCATTGTGGCATTTGCTACCTGGTGATGTGAAAATGGATTATTTTATCTGGAAGTTTAACACTGATCTTAAAGCGCTGGTTCTTCCCTCAGGGAAATGTATGACATTATCGTCATCTGTGGCCGTCGCTGTGTTCACACACCGTGTGTGCTGTGAACCCTCAATGACAGTCACTAGAGCTAGACAGAACATCTGCTGATACGGGACACACACACACACACACACACACACACACACACACACACACACACACACACACACACTTACAGACGCTCTCTGAAAGAGTCTCTTGATTTTAAAATGACTCAACAATGCTTCGTTCCACTCAATTTAACTTTCGGATATTGCCTGGCAACTGTCCATTGACTGCCAAAAGGCTTGTGAAAACATTTTCAAATATATACTCATAAAAGATATACTCATAAAACAGTCTCTGTATCTCAGGGTATCATTTTTTTTATGAGTTCATATAAATGTATGAAGTGTTTTTTTTTTCTTTCATTCAAGAAAGGAGTTACTCTTGACTACTGCACACTACTAGTATGTAGTAAATAGTAAATATGGTCACATTTACATTATTGTTAATTTTTGGTAACACTTTACAATTAGTTCTGATTACTTAAAGTTAGTTAATGCATTCATTAATCAACAATTAATCTGTCAACTTTAGGTAATAAAAATGTAATTGTTCTTTGTTAGTTCATGTCCATTAAATGATATTAGCAGACACAACTTTTGATTTTAATAATGTGTTTGTAAGTGTTGAAATTAACATTTAAGTAATGCATAATGGGATCTTATGCTTTCAAAGCTAATTTGCTATTGCTAGCCTCTATGAAATTGCCTACCCTACCTTTAATGCACACTTTTCAGCCAATTAGAATCGAGTATTCAGACCATGGTATAACTAAGATTAATTATTGCTTGCAAAGTGTTACTATTTTTTATGCTCATGCATTTAAATATGGCTGTGCATTTATTGCTATTTTTAAACGATTGAAAACGTCAAAATCCTCTTGCGTAGTGCAAAGGATACTGGGAAAGATTTGTTCAATATAAGGGGAACAGTTTATCACAGTTTAATTTAGCTGTATTGTGTTGTTTGCTCATGGTTTAGACGCACTGTAACTCTGAAGCGAGAGACGGCACATCTGTCGGCCATAAAAAGCCGTGAGCGGACGAGACGATGGGGTCAAACGTCTCATAAAAGGCCAGTATATATTGAGCATGTCTGCAGTGTGAAGTGTTGTTCCTCACTTCCATATCTCTGTTCCCTCATAAACACACCTTCTGTTCTTCATCACTTTCATTCACATGAGGACAGTGTGTCTGTCTTTCAGAAGTCTTTGGGAAGTGCTTAAAGAAACTAATTAAAAAGCTGTCATCGTTTACTCACGCTCAGTCAGTTTTGATTTCGTGTTGGCTTTGAATCCTTCAATTTATTAAGAGCTTCACATCATTCGCCATTTTTTTTTTTTGTGTGTATACTTGATTTCTTTGCTCAGGTGAGCCTATTTTTAGTTATTAATTGCCTTCTGCAAATCACTCCTGAGTTCTTCAGATATAAAAATCAAATTTGCAGCTTCTTTATCTCCATGGAGACTCGTCTAGGCCCTCAGTGAATTTCAGGAATATGCCTTTAATTTCCATTCGGCGTTCCCTGTGAGTGGCAAGATGATTCATCCTCCTGTGGTCTATCAGAATCCCGTTGGTTTCTCTGAGCCGCTCGTGGGCAGATGTGGCTCGACCCAGCAGGATCGTGGAGGAGGAGGAGGAAACCCTTTTGTCTTTAAATTTGCTCTACCAGAAGCTTTGGTCACACACACACACACACCCTCTTATAACCTACAGCAAAAGAGACAGAACTTCTTCATTTAGGTTAATTATTATAATTATGACATTCGCCAACAGGTGAACGGATTGTCTGCATGTACATGTGTGAATCCAAATGGTTCATTCATTAAAGTCAAGTCACCTTTATTTAGATAGAGCTTTTTACAGTACACATTGTATCAAAGCAGCTTCACAGTGATAACATGAAAATAATACAATGGTTTGTTTCTAGAAGAAAATTGCATCATCGTCCACCTGAAGTAAGGCAGATCAATAATATTGTTGAATATTAAATTTCCACAACTAAGCAAGCCAAAAGCCAAGGCAACAGTGGCAAGGAACCAAAACTCCATCAGGGTGACAGAATGAAGAAAAAAAACCCCAGGCTCAGTCGGCATGAAACGTATATCTCAATATCTTGTAACGTATATCTGAGTGAAACGCTTCTGGAACAAGAACAAATGTACACTTTAAACCCAAATAAGTTGGCAAAACTCAAAAAATTTAAAGGGATACTTCAGGATTTAGCATTAAGCTTTGTATTAGTAGAAAACCTGTAGTATTTTCGAATTACCGTGCTTTTCACCCTCATATCCCCCTGAGACGAGAGATTTATGTATTTTTTGTCTGGAAAAAATGACGATTTTTGCGTCATCGGAGGATTTTCTGGCCAGAGGCTAAAGACTACAGCCAGTAGGAGAAGCTGTCCCGCATAGTTTGCTAACATACTAAATTGTTAACATTTTAACATTAATATGTTATACAGTAGCACTTGCTGTATGAGTATAGCAATATAAAGGTTTTATTTGCTCTCAAATCAAGCTGCATGCACCACTTGTCACAATGATGGTAAATATCCTAAAACCAACATTAACAGAAATTCTTCTAAATTAGCATAACATAACATTAATCACTACTAAATATCCAACTTAACAATTCATCTTGCACAAAAAAACAACAACATTAAATTACACTTAATTTTAGCATTTACTCTCCATTTTGGGTGCCATTGGCAAAGCATGCTGGGAAATAGACATCCCAGCCGTTTCAGTTAAACTTAAGTTCGTCTAAATTAAAATAAATGATTTCATAAAACTCAAAACAATGAAACAGTTTAGTTTACTTAAAATATATCAGTTCTGTCAACTTGAAAGAAAAAGTAAGTGCTAAATACTCATAAAAGTTAATTTGACTGAACTAATTCGTTTAATTTTAAGTTTGTCGTACTCAAACCAATTAATTATTTTGAGCGTTGGGGTTTACATTATAGGGCGGGGCTTGATTTTGTCTGTGGGGAATTGATTGGATAGTTGGATGATTGTGGTTTGCTATTGGTGGATCTCATGTGAGTGACAGGTTGCCCCGCCCTCACGCCAGTAAACGCATCATCAGAGAAGAGAAGAGATTTTGCTGCAAGAGGGAGGGGAAGTTATTCTGATTCAAGATTTAAACATGAATTAAAAAAATTGTAATGTCCACAAATACATAATTTATACTAAACACTCAAGTCAATGTCAACTGATGCCTAAACATCATTGGTCTTCGTGAGTGGTATCATAATGTGCCATTTGAGTGAGTGTGAGCTATAAACAAGTTTTATTTCTTCTTTTGTGTTTCACAGACAAATAACAGCATATTGGAAGAACATGAGAGTGATAGACGATGACAGAAATGTAACTTTCAGTCAGCTTTGTAACATTTCTATTGAAATATAATATATAATATTTAATGCTTCATATATTATTTATTTGTAATCATCATTCTTTTCCTAATATGTCAGAAATGAGCCATAGGAAAACGTTGCCTGCAGATATCACGTTCTTTCTCCGCACGTCATGGTCTCGGTCAGGTGTAAGAGACAGCTGGACATTAATCATGTGAAGGGCTTCAGGCGTTCACCTTCTGTAGTTCTCACCTCAAGAACCAGCAGATTCTCAGCTCGTAAAGTACTTCATTACTTTATATTACTTTTAACCCTCACTTTTAACCTAAAAAATGTACTTTTCTTTTTCATTTTCACCGGAATGGTATGAAACTCTGTGACGTTTGTGGCACTGGCTATGTAAACACACACACGCACACACACACACTCACTAACTCACACACACACACACACATACACACACACACACACACGCTCACTAACTCTCTCTCTCTCTCACACACACACACACACACACACACACACACACAAAGATAGTTGTACAAGTACACACACACACACACACACACACACAAAGATAGTTGTACAAGTACACACACACACACACAATATCGTGGACATGATTGGAAAAAGCTAAATGGTTGTAAAAAAACCCAAAAAACATACATAATCACACTTGTATTCTTTGAAATGAGTGAATGTGAAAAAACTGAGAATTTCTTTTAGTGTACAATCCTCAAATCAGCCTGAACTGAATCAACACTGAACTGAATTGAGCTGAACAATGACACTATTGTTTTTTTAGAGCTGCTATACAGCAGAATTTGAATAATTGATGAAGTTTGCATAATTGATTCGGTTATTTTATCACTGTAAAGCTGCTTCAAAATATGTTTTGCATAAAGTGCTATAGAGATAAATGTAACTTGACTCAACATATTGACTCCTTGTGTTCCAGTCAGAAACAAAATCTTTCTCATAATTAAATCAGTCAGAGACTGAATGCATTGATTTCACTTGAACTGAATCTTGTTTTGTTTCGAGTTGTTTTAACACATTTGAATTGAAATGAGTTGAATTAATGAATATGATGTTTTGATTTTGGACAAAGGATATTTTCCAGGCCACCGCATGATCGTGAATCATCATCCATACAGGGACATGATGCAAGGACATGATGTTGGATCATAATATATGTTGTGTTTGTGTCCCACGCAGGCGAGGTTGTTTTGGGACACGCTTCTGAATGTTAAACAGCCTAAATCCTGTTTCAGCCGCAGCGACACATTCAAACGTCCAGCTAATGATATAAGATGGGAAATAAACGCAGGCATGGCTCCAGGAGAAGGACACGAAGGCTCGGGGTGCGTGACATCTGGGCTGGCGTTAGTCCAGGCGTCTTCAGGGAGTGACAGAGGAACAGGAATCTCACAATGCCACCCTCCGGGAGCGTCACATGAATGACACTGGCACGGGTTTGTGGTGCATCTATGTGCCCGAATTGTTGGTTTAATTTATTTATTTATGCATTAAAAACACGTGCCAGAACTGCAGTCTCATGACATTGCTCAGAGCTTTTCTCTTTTATAGCTCAAGAGACTTCTTAGTGATAAAGTATCAGCTTTGTCTCAGACGTTTCTCCTGCAAAAGAAATAAAAAGCAGTCTCAAGTGGTCAGTACAGCCATAATCAAATAGCCTATATGGTTCCATGAAGAAACTTTGACATCAATGGACATTTTCCATTGCACAAAAGGTTTATTTAGATTTAGATTTAGTTTATTTAGATCCTATTGATCACAGACTTTCATATCGGAGTCATATCATTTTATTATTATTTATATGCAATATTGTAACGCTGGGTGAACTAAAAAAAAACAAAAGAGCTGGATCCAAATGCAGTTTTATAGTTTAATAACAAAAACATAAAACCACGGCAACCAGGGAACAGAATGAGCACCAGGGAACCAGGGAACCAGGGAACCAGGGAACCAGGGAACCAGGGAACCAGGGAACCAGGGAACCAGGGAACCAGGGAACCAGGGAACCAGGGAACCAGGGAACCAGGGAACCAGGTCGAATGAGCATCACCAAATGTACATCCAACAAAGGACAACACCAGACAAAGAACATGAGAAACACTTGGGTATAAATACACTCAAGGGGAGATTGGCAAACAAGACACACCTGGGAACAATCAGGAACTAATCAATAAGAAAAACTACAAAGGACTACAAAACTCGGCACAGAACAGGAAATAACATAAAAGTCCACAAAAGACAAGAGGAACACAAGACAGGAATCATGACAAATATTTATTACTATTTTGAATTAGCATTTATTTTTAGATTTTCAGTTTATGTGCTTTGTCATTTTATTAGTTTTATTTCAATATTTCTATTTAGCTTTCTATTTATACTTTTTATACTTTACTTTAACTTTAGTTTCAGTAGTTTTAGCACTTATTTCAGTATTTCCAAGGCAACATTTCTATTTTTTTGTTTTTATGTTTTCATTTTAATATTTACCTTTTATTTTATTTCAGATTAATATTTTCATGATTTATCACAACTTTTTTTCTCTTGTTGAGATAACATAATATTTTGAGTTTCTGTTAATTAAACCAGTCTCTTTCTTTGTATTAACTTTGTTTTGTTTTTTTCTCAGGAGAAACATCTGAGAAGTAGGAAATCTCTCCTTATGATCTCATTGCTATAAATGATAAACATTTGCGTTATGGACCTTAATCAGAGTAAAATGCCTTTTAAAATGATGTGAATGTAAAAGTGTATTTGATGTTGATCTATCAGCCAAACGTGTGTGTTTCCAAACATTTCCAGTGGCCAAAAACCTCATTTTCATTTTCATTTAATTAAATATTGCATCTGATTAAGGTCCAATTTGTGTTTTTCACACATCAGGACACCTCTTTTTTCTCAGACACATGGATGTGTGACAAACCCTCTCAAACATCAGTGTATTTTCACATTTGATTTTGTTTAATATCGACCTCCAGCAGAACCTAACGAGAAATATCATGCTGAAGAATTCCCTTTCCTATGTGTGTGTGTGTGTGTGTGTGTGTGTGTATGTGTATGTGTGTGAGCATTTGAACAGAAGGATATTGATTATATTCCAGTCCTTTAGGCACAAACACAGTGGCGTATGGCAAGAAGAATGACACCACTTATTCCCCACACATTTCTCTTTTTTTCCCTCCTCACACACTTTTTATTTCCCTGGAGAGAAGCCATCACTCATTACTGTCAGCAGCAAAGTCCCACCAGCACCGCCATCATCATCACCATCTCATTCTTTCCCATCGAGCCCGTCGCCCCGCGGCACCCTGGGATAGATACTGGACGACTGATGAGCGCTTGAGATCTACAGGTGATCAGAATCTGTTAACACTCACCGACAGTCCTAAGACTCTTTTGGAGCTGGATTTTTGACTATTAGTGTAAAGTCTGGTCCACTTTGCAACTTATTCTACTTTTATATAGTGCTTCGAGTATACAAAAAGCAAATAAAAAAAAAATATATTATTATTATTATTATTATTATAAACCGCTCAATTAGGTGTGAAAACACTCAAGCTCAAATTAATGCATCTTTGCATTCTGAAACATGTCAAAACAATTCAAAGCGCAAAGCAAGTATTCGTGCCATTCTCAGTTTTGTCAGACGGGGCGCTATACCTCGAGTTAGTGTTGAAGTCTTCGTCTATGGTCAGTTTTCTCTTTCAGCTCAAACAGAGCAACAGTTTGAAGAGAATCTTAATTAGCTAAAATGTTGACAGGTTTAAATCTGGTTTAATGTCACAGACATTTGAAGTCAGTCAAGACACCTTTATTTATATAGCGCTTTTTACAATGCATATTGTTTCATAGCAGCTTTACAGTGATAACAGGAAAATAATGCAACAAAGTTTCTATTAGTTAGGATGATTAGGATATCAAACATGTTTGAATTTTTGGACCGATTTTAGAACACATGTTGTTTACATTTGTCATGTGTCTCAATGTGAGTTTGTGTTCGGAACGGCTTGAAAGGTGTGTCAGTCGTTTACTGCAGTGTGATGGCCAGTTTTTCGGCAAGTGTCTGATGTTAAAATCAGTTCAGATTGTGTAGTGTCTTCTAGCCTTGCAATGACCTAAACCCTCTAAAACCATCCAAACACACCAGCTTAAAGTGCTTGGCCAGGCAGGGAGACATGAAGACATGTACAAATAAACAGTGCTATCAGCGGGTGCAATTCACTCTTAATGGATTTCCCATTCAATCCCCTTCAAAGATGTGATGCACCTCACAAACTTTAACACATCCAGCAATCTGTTTATCCTCAGAAGCTCTTATTGCAGGAATCTGGTGGCACGTAAACAACACCAACACCCTTGCGTCGCAGCGGATTCTGGGTGTGTGTGTGAACAGTGACAGTCCGCGGTCGTGCCATCTGAGTTCAGACTGTATTCTCACTGACTCAAGAGTGAAAGCAGAACACACAGAATCTGTTCCGTCACACTGCCAGGACAAACAGCAGAGCATGTGGCGCCTCTGTCTGCTCTCACCTGTCACGAGTTATTATGGGACGCAGCGCTCGAATCCGCACGTACACACACACACACACACACGCTGGAAGAAACAACTAACCCGAGAACCAACTAACCACGCTAGCTCTAATTTTAACCGAAGGCATTAGATCTGGAGTGAGTCAGATGTGAGTAGGACGTGCTACAGTCACACACAGAGTCAACAGCAGGAGATGCCTGCAAATATCACAGATTCGCTCATTGATTTATAATTACACTAGTCCTGTGTGCATTCGGTTTCAGTATACAGTTTATGTGTAGGCTACTGTAAATGCATGAATGTGCAGAGAAAGGCTGTTATTTTCTCACTGTCTGACTCTTTCCAATAGTGTGCTGTTATTATTACTATTAAGCTGTGCTGAGAAATAGCCTAATATAATAACCTTGTTCCATTAATGTTTACAATGAAAATAATGGCGCCAGCCTCCCAAACGTCGTGACCGTGTAAATAAAGACACATGCTCTCAAATTACTCATTGACACTGTGTTTGTGGGTTTTGCAGGTAATTTGCATTTCATTTTTTTTTCCAGTTCTCTCACATTATCTGTCGTCATAATGTGAGAGTACGTTATCCTTTACCCATATTGCACATTCTCAGAACTTGGCTAACATTCTTGCAAGGTTGATTTTCCCGGCAAAAACGTCCCGAGCCCTTCACATAAAATGAATCTACTTTTTTCATAGGCAACCTACAGGATGTCGGCCAATGCCTCACTTTATAAGTTTCATTACAAGCTGTTCACACATTGGCATAAAAAAAGCAAACAATTATGAAAATTCTTACATATAGGTGTGAATTATCAAAATATTTTCCTGAAAAAATTCAAGGTGACCAAGTACAAATGTTTATGTCAGAAGGGTTCAGCTGACAAAAAAAGTTTGGGAATTTACAATTTTGAGGTTTAGGAACTGCATGCAACATTCTTGCAAGGTTCTTCCAGTAAAACTAATAGAACATCTGTTTAGTGATATCTGGTCTCAAACATTCTCAAAACATAAGCACAAAACGTTCAGAGAACATTCAGAAGTAATGTTTGCAAAGAGTGGAACATTCCGTTAATGTTTTGCTAAGGTTCATTAACATTCAGAATTAATATTTTAATAACTTAATGGGAGCTTTAAACATTCTTAGACCATATTTTAGATCGAAAAATCTTTGATAACATGAAGGGAAACGCATAGGCTTTCTCTCTCGCTTGCTCGATTTCTGGGATATTGTATTTAATTTGTGGGTGCCAGGGAGCCACTATTAATATGCGGGAGACTCCCGGACCTTCCGGGAGAGGTGGGATGTCTGTTGTCCCAAGGGAAGAATTGAGCCCAAAATCCTACACTTTTAGTGTGTGGGTGCCTTTAGTTCTGGTTGCTCACACAACTACAGATCCTGATTTCACCAAGTACAACATGTTGTAATCAACCAATCAGACAATAAACAATAGCACACACAGCCAGACTGCACTGGCACAAAATAATACCACACACTGCTGTGTGTGAGTGTGCATATGTTCTCTCTCTCCATCCAGGATCAAGAAATGCATTTGGATTTTGTGTCGATAGACTCTCAACCCTTGCAATTGTCTCAACCCGCTGGTTGTGCTAATGAAATCTGTCATCTCCGAATCCTCCTCTCACTCCAATCTATTCCTGTGCGTGTGTGTTTGTTTAGTCTGTCTGTAGGATTTTCGACTGTTTATATAATGTCGAACTGTGGTCATTTCCAGACATTCCCGCGCTCCTCTCTCCCATGTCAGACGATAACGCTGTGTCGCTATGTGTCGCATGTAAACACACATGGCAAGCAAGAGCTGACATTCTTATGGAAATCAGCATGAGGTGTGCAGGACGACAGGCGTGAGATGAGACCAATCTGAGACAGCCGTGAAGAGGAGGATGAAGACATCTCAGGAGAGGCTGTTAAACAGGCGAGATGCAGAGAGTTTGATGATGTTTGACGCAACGACTTCATCTGATTTTAAGGAATTGTGTTTAATCGTAGAATCTCTGTGAAGATCTAAACCAACCATAATTCTGTGCATTCTTTTAATTCAGCCAAGAGCAATCAATCCTCTATTGGTCAGACGTCTTCACGTGATATTACCAATTAGCATGTCACCAAACTTGAACTTTAATGCACCGAAATGCAAAACTTGTTCGCATGAGCTTGTGTTTCGTTTCTCCCGCATTTGCATACACATGAATAAGTCATTCAAACGAAAAGTGTAAAATGCATGTTTGAGCTGTTTGAACTGAAAGCAATTTGCACTGACAAATCTTAAAATATATCAGTGCCATTGTTTTGTCTCAAGATGCACACCAGTAATGTGTTTTTCTAACATTTAAAAGCTACTTAAATTCCCTAATTGAACTAAGTTCTAATCCTGGTTTAATCTAAGCCCTGTTTGTGAAACAAGGCCTATACGTGTATTTACTGTCACTTTTGATCAATTTGATGTGTCCTTGCTGAATAAAAGCATTCATTTCTTTTAAACAAAAACAAATTAGAATGACCCCAAACTTATGAACTGCACTGCATTGTATTGTATTTTATATTTAAAATCTTCAATTAACTTTTAACTTGTTGATTTGATTGCGTCATTCGCAGTGCTTCATGGCATGAGTGGCTTCAGATTGTCATATAGCCTACATTTTGGATCAAATGTTGTGATTCATCTGAGAGCTGGTCGGATCAGCTCTTGGCTCACAACTCAATAATGAATCATTTTCTTAAACCCCTTTGGAGAAAATGAATGAGAAAAATACTTCCAGAACCAAGGCGCGCTGTAAAAGTGGGCGGCCGATATTGAGCTCCATTGTACATGAGAGAGAGAGAGAGAGAGAGAGAGAGAGGGAGAGATAGTCCATACCCTGCCTGGATTGTGTCTGTTTATTTAACAGAGTTATATAAATGAAGTCCTGCCGTCTGCCAGCGCTGGTCCACAGCAAACATTCTTTATTCCCTGCCGATTTTATACCAGGGTGAGATCAGTGTGTTGCAGCCATTAAATCATGCCTGTGTTTCAATGTAAATCCTGCAACTATATTTCAGCTCAGTTTAGAAGAAGATTCTGCATTATTTACATGGACAAACACACATTCATATCTTATGAAGAATATGAATGTCTGAGTGATTTTCAGTGCATTGCTAGTGCATCAAGCAGGTGAAAATCTTAATTACAATCTCCACACTAATATTTTAATCCTTATGGTTCCCTTAGATGAAACCAGGATTAGGGTTTAGTTCAATTAGGACATTTAAGTAGCTTTTTTAAATGTGCCTTAGAAAAAAACACATTACTGGCGTGCATCTTGAGACAAAACCATGCATGGCACTGATATATTTTAAGATCTGTCAATGCAATTTGCCTACAGCTCAAACATGCATTTTATATTGGGACTAGACTAACTGGAAAATGGAAAATGCATGACTATTTGAATTCTAAATATGAGCAATGGCGATGCTTGACTTAGCAAGTTCCAATTCAACAAACCTCAACAAATCTCAGTGAGAGTCTGAATCCCAAACATCATGTTGTAACTTCCTGAATTGCATGCTTTGCCATCAGTTGACGTTAAAGCACTTTTCATAAGCCTCTCTGAAGTACGTCTGCTAAATGCAGAAAATATAATCTGCATGACGTGATCTATTTTAGGTGCTAAACTAATTCCATGGCGCACCTCTGTAAACATTTCCAGTATTTCCCTCTTCACCTCATGTGCATTTCTGTCACGAGCCGCTCATAACCTCACGAGGAGACCCAGCCACAAACGTCAGAGTGATGCTACTAACTTCACATAACCTCGAAAAGACCCAGAGCTGGACTTGATGAAGAGCGTGTGAATCGCAGATCTTCATTAGGGGAACACAGGAGGCTCTACGGCCTGTGGCGGGAAGACTTATCTCACATTACCCCGTGTCTCCCCCGCCGAGAACAAGCTCCAGTCATCAGCGGGAGCGTAGGAGGAAAGCTTGCGCATCCGTCGCGTGTTGTCTATCTGCCGTTGTCCTCAAGTGTGATTTTACATCTTTTCACGGTTAATTACGTGCGTTTCTTCTGGGACGAGAGAGCTGAGGGGGGAGGACGGTAGCTTTTTCTTAACATATACGTGTTAAATTCTAGTGCCAGGCCAGATTCTAATTAGGGCGAACAAAGATATGGATGTTTGGTGGTCTAAAAATACGCCCTTGCATTTCTTTTCTCGTTTGCTTCCGTCCATGTCCACTCTATCTCTAGAATCATAACGGCCCTCCAGGTGGAATTTCATAAAGGCGAGGGACTTAGTTTGTCAGCGAGTGGATTAGAGGTAGATTGGATTGGACAGCGCAAGAACAGAAAAATGGGTCAGTGTATTGGTGGGGGAGGCAGGAAGGTTCCCGGTGGCAAAACTGGCCATTTAGAGGAAAAGTGTCAGTTGCAAAGCAATTATAATCTCCTTAGCCCGACGCAATTACAGCTACGCTCTTCCCTTCAGCGGAGGCAAAGACCACCGGAGGATATTTATGCTGAGCTGCGGCGAGGAGATTTCTGCACTTTAGGCAAAGCGCTTGTGTGTAAGATGCTTACACGAGGCGACAAAGTCTTCCTAGAGCACATTAACCTGGTCATTTAATGCAGACTGGCATGTTTTCAGGCTCGTGTGACAGCTTTTTCACACAAACAAACTCTAGATCTTAAGTGTACTGGTGTTTTAAAAAGCCCAGAAACCAAAACACTGATCTGAAGAACCTATAATGTAACATGAACAGCTTTCTTTAAAGCCACATAGCAATACAAGCCCTATAAACGCTTCTTGATAAGAGGATTCTGAAGGAATAATTCATTGAAATATGAGAATATTTAAAGCGATTTTCTTTAAAATTCTGCAAATATCAACTTACGAAGAAGCTTTATGTTTAATGGTGTAGTGAATGAAACTGCTGCATAAACACTTTCTGTCTAAATGACATTTTATGGTCGTGTCCAATCGGCCCGTCTGTTCACTTCAGTGGGGTCACCCAACCAATGTGACTCTGTCCTCATCGGCTAATTCAAGACAGGTGCTGATGAATATTGATGAGCCATTTAACCTCTGAGCTGTGATATGATGTGATTAACACAAGGAGGGCGTGTCCTCAAACTTATATGAATATTAATGAGCTTCAACACTAAACAATGACCTGCGTCTTCATTGAGAGGTTACTTGAACATCACACTCAGCAATTCCTTAAGAAAAAATGAATGAATGGGTCATTCATTCAGATTATTCTAAACTTGGCACATTATGCATGCCAGGTTTATTTTGTATTAAAGAGAAGGTAAAGTATGTTTCAGGCTCTTCAGAGTCAAATCCACTAGACTCCATTGTCTCATTAGGCTTTATTGCATAATTTTAACAGTAAGAGACTAAGTTTCCTACTATATTTGGTGAAAAACTAAAAAAATCGTTTTTGGAAGAACGAGTCATCTTATAATTTACAATGAATGTTGTGCAAATGTTGTGCAAATTTACAGTGCAAATGTACTGATGTTCCTGTGTGACTTTTTTTTTTTTTTTTTAATTGAAATAATGTTTCTTCTTATGTTTTTTTTCTCTTCTTATCAGTTATGTTATCTTATGTTTTATGTTCTTAAAACACATGTTTATTGCATGTTTTAGTGTCATGTGTTACCATGGTGGTGTTTTGTATTTGTGATTTGTGTGCACCATCAGTATTTGTCTCAGCTTGTAGAAAAGCTACTTTTAATGAGCTTTAATTCTCTGTGGCTGTCTGTCTCATTACCACCTGTGTTTACTATGGTTTTCAGCAAACTTTAGTAAGCCTGCGTCAGTCACCACAGCCTAATGCATGAGAATGATCCATTACTTTAATGGAACACAGCACCCTTGCACTACTCTTATACAGTTCAACGACGGTAACACACATTTGATGATCCAACATGCGACATCACGCACAATTCTGAGCCAGAATAACTCATCATGACATCAGCAGCTCAGACGGTCCCTTTAAATGTCTGGCTCAGCTGATAGGCTGCATGTCTCTCTCTCTCGCTCTCTCTCCCTGTAAAACCTCTCCGAGACATTCCGCACCCTCCTGAAACTCTTCCACTCACTTGTTCTCAAATTGAAGAGTCTGTCTGAGGAGAGAGAGAGAGAGACATTTACGCGTCTCCGTCTCCATTGCGCACAGGGAACTGCTCGTTTATCTTACGTTTCTATGTTTCCTTCATTTGTTCTCTTCCTCTCCAGCCGAACCGGATCGATTGGCACCCAT
Source organism: Abramis brama (assembly GCF_963993115.1). Classification (NCBI taxonomy): domain Eukaryota; kingdom Metazoa; phylum Chordata; class Actinopteri; order Cypriniformes; family Leuciscidae; genus Abramis; species Abramis brama. The sequence goes on from NC_139975.1 coordinate 4,775,006, forward strand.
CACCTGAGGTAGTGGATGACGGATGCGCGTGTGGAGAGCCACTTTCCCCGGATATAAACCTTCCAAACCATGGAAACCCGCGTGAAAGGAGTGATTCTGTGTATGCGAAGATACTGAGACCCGTTGTGAGCCTCACTGCGCGTTTATTGAGACGTTTGGGGAGATTTGGATCCGTCGGTGTGATTGGAGAGGTCCGCTCTCTCCGATAGCGCAAGACTCTATGGAAACGCACTTTGTGGGACATGGATAGACTGTTTGCGCCATCTGTGGATGTAGTGCCGATGACCAGAGCCCCCGTCTGAGGAGTGTTGGAGGTCTGCTGGTCTTGGGGAGAGTGTGGTATGCGAACGCAACGACTCGCTCTCCTGTCCGAGGCGCACAGACAGTGAGTGGATCCCTGCGCAACGCTTATCTTAATTAACGTTCACCTCAACGGTGTTTTCATTTGCTTTTAGTAAATTATATACTGTATATTTTTTGTTATTGCATTAAAATATCGTTTTGAATAGCCCGTATTTACACTATCGATAAAGGAAACTGGGGTAAGTTGTCACATCTTTTATTCTAGTTAAAAGCTTATTTCTTAGTTTAGGTGTATTTTTTTATGAAACTTGATTACTGTGCAGACACAAATATTAAAGTCTTGATCACTGTTTAATTTTCACCGTAATTGCCCTGCATAACATATACTGTTTATTGAGCACACGTTGAACTTATATCGGGGCATGTTGGCACACGATATGGGGTATACGTTGTCTCAATGAGTTTGAGAAGAAACCTTTTGTTTAAAAATATATATAAAATACTATCTGAAGTAACAAAAAAGCAAAATATGAATGAATTAAAAATGAAACAATTAGTCATATAAAATTCACGAAAGAGTAAAAATTGGGCCAGTGGAAAGTGTTTGTTAATGAACTGTACAAAACCATGTGACAACTTGCCCCAACCTGCCTTGTATGTAAAATACGTATCATGAGGGCACATTCAACACTTCAGCTCAAATCCACCTGTATTATAGCGACTTCTGTATTATTTTATGTCAATATGATTTCAGTGTAATACACATATGCTGATATTAGGTTATTAGTTTAGAGGATAACAAACACTGCTGGAAAACCACCACACAAAACCTCTGCTAAAGAAAAAAAGAATTTGTACAATCTGACTCAAAACCTGAGATAAAGACTCTGTGACAACTAGCCCCAGTGTGTTTCAGATATGTTTAGTCACGTATAATGCTTATGTGACAGCTTCCTACTAGTATAATCATACATATCTAGTGTATGTTTGTCTGTTGCGGTCTAGATTCATCATGCTGAGGCAGATGCTGTTGAACTCCACGGCAGCGGCGCGAGACTTCGACCTGATGACCCACACACACACGCAGGCGCCGCTGAGCGTGTCCCACGGGCCCGTGAGTGTGTCGGCCCTCCTGAAGCCCACGGGCCGCGGGAGCTCGCTGCGAGAGGGAGAGCCCGACAAACCCGACCTGGCCACGTATGTGGTCATGTGCCTGGTGCTTTTCCTCCTCGTCCTCCTCATCGTGTTCTTCATCAACTGCCAGCTGAGGAACTCTTTCTTCGCCTCCATGCCTTACGACCGGTCACTGCGAGAGGCCCGCAGCTCCTACAAATGACCCGTTTGACCCGAAGCGATTGGAACGTAGGATGCAAAGCGGTTTGGATAACAGAACCAGCCCGGATTGAAGCCGAACTCATTGATCTGTCTGTATATAGTGACTGTTTTGTACTTCTGCACGGCCTTTTCTGTCCATATAGGGTTTATCACAAGTCGTGTGTATTATGTAAGACAGATTATTTTCTTGTACGGTGTTAAACCATGATTAAATCTCACATTCATGACCATCTGTGCAAAAAGCCCTGCTGATATTGATCACGGTTGAAGCAAACATGAGGCTTAAGAAACATGCTCATGGTTTACCCTTTTTTAAATGAGCTTACGGCCTAGGGGTTACAGGAATCATTTCTTCATCCTCATGTCATCATTTACATCCTTTACCTTGCGTTTTCCAAACCTGGGGTGCGTTTCCCGTTTAACAAAGTCATTCGCTGATTAACTACTATAGTATGAAGCATCGTTGGAGAAACTAACCAACTAGTCTCGACTGTTTCCTGAAAGCACAGTCACATGGCCTCACCTCTGTCGTTTGAACCACATTAGTTCAGCAATATACAGTAGGACTGTCGTCACAAACATGTGAAGGAGTAATAATTTCTGCTGATTAATCTATTCCAGATCTCCGAGATGCTGCCGTAACGAACATGACACCTAATGACTACTTCACTGTGTTTGTTTCATGTCATGTTGCTTTATTTGATGTTTGATTCATCACCGGTTCCCTCATACGTCATACTCCGGACTTCCCTTGTGCACATGCACTCTCTAATATATATATATATATTTTTTTTTTTAATGGGATTAAATATATAGAATGTACTGAATATTAGCTTCTTGTGCCCAAGAGCTCGATCTATTTAAGTCCACATATCATTTTAAGAAGACACTATGCATCAAACCACAGGTCAAGAGCTGCAGTTCCAACAAGCACTTTAGTTTGCGATGCTGTTTGAAACTATAGTTTCTGGAAACGGCAAATCGTTGAATTATGTTGGCAACGACAGAACTTCGACAATAGTTGGCTAACCATGCTTTCAGGAAACACAACACACCCCTGTATGAATGTATTTCTTCCATTAAACACAAAAGAATACGTTTTGATAATTCGTAAGAGGCATGAACAAAGTTTTTTGTATTTTAGTTTGTTTTTAGTAATTTTGTTACATGCTTTGGTCATTTTTATTAGTTTTTTAAATTCTATTTAGCTTTAATTATTTTTTATAGTTATTTTAGTATAATTTCGGCCTATTTTAATTCAGTTAGTTGCCAGTCTGTTTATGGTTTCATCTGATAATTATATTTCATTTAATTTCAACTAATTAACAAAAACTAGGCTATTTTTAGTCTTAGTTAAAAATAACACAGATTTGATTTGAACAATCTTCCACAGAAGAAAGTAAGTCATTTGGGTGAGTAAATGATGACAGAATTATAATTTTAGGGTTGAATTGTTCCATTAGAGATCTGAGTTAAAGGGTTTCAGATTCAAGTCCTTATAAATCATCACCATTGTGTCCTGTGAGACTCTTCGGGTGAAAGCAACGACTAAATGAGTCGAGCAGTCATTAGTCCGGCTTCCAGCCAGCTGAGCCTAAATCATCTATCGACGTTTGTCTGACGGTTATTTTATTCTCCTGAAGTTAGGTAAGACGCCAGTGCCAGCCGAGATATAAATCAATCTGATATCTGTCTTAATCCGCATCCGATGCGGTAAAGCTGTGATGACAGACGCAGAGAGTCAGGTGCGACTCGATAAGAGAGACGCCGGGGCACATAGTACGAAACCAAGACAAATGACTGTGTCTCTCTCCTCGAGAGCCTTCAGCTCACAAACACTGGAGGAAACAAATGGCCATGACAGAAATATCAAACTGTTCTGATATAGTTCAGGTAAACCCTGCATTGTGAGGACAAAATGTCCCTCAAAGATGGAAATCCAGAAATCCTTGTCCTTGTGGGGACATATTTTGGTCCCCATGAGGAAAACAGCTTATAAATCATACTAAGTGATGCTTTTTTTTTGAAAATGTAAAATTGCAGATAGTTTTGTGTGATTGTTTAGGTGTAGAGTTAGTGTAAGGGGAGATATAATACAGTTTGTACAGTATAAACATCATTATCACTAAGTCCCCATAAAGATAGTGAACCAGACATGATTGTGTGTGTGTGTGTGTGTGTGTGTGTGAGAGAGAGAGAGAGAGAGAGAGAGAGAATGTATGATAGATGATAGTTCATTTGACCTATTCAGTAATTCCCATTAGGGATTTCTGCTTGTTTTGCTTTAAAACTTGCAATTGGACACTAATTTACTGACACTAATTCGGACACTAATGTACTGTTTTTCGTATACTGAGCCAAAAACATTTAATTCGCGCCTGTTCTCAACTGAGAAACTGCTTCCTAAAGAGACAAAATAATATTTCTAAAAACGGCACATTTTTAGTGTAAAGCTTTAGGTTAATCTGTATATTCATGAAGAACAATATGTGTGAGCAGCCCTGACAGAGAATATTCTCATTATTTCACAAGAAACCATCATTACCATGAAGTCTGTGAGTCCGGGGCCCTTCACTGTCAGGAGCCCCAGATGTTCCTGTGGGTTTCGCGCGCTGGTGGGATTTAGATGAGAGCTCTGGGTAAGTGTGTGTGGTAGAGAATAATGACTCAGTGTGAAACTGGGTTGGGTTGAGTCAGCACATTTACAGTGAAAACACGCCGTGACGAATGAGGACAATATTAGACCGATTTCTCCGGAGCTTGAGGAAATATTGTGCATTGCTTTAAAAAAAAAAAAGTCTTTCTGCACAGAGCTTTTCCTTTTTGTCCCTTCATGGCACACGTGACCGTCCGAGGCCTGTTAATTACACACACCGCTGAATAGTCAACTCTTAGCAACTTCTCTCCAGTGTTCCTGAAGTCTGGCATTAAAGTTAATGACACTGGAAAGATGAACAGAGTGAAACGACTCTTAATGTGTCTTATTAACCAGCATGAATTCATTACGATCCGTTCTGCTTTCACCTTTTAATGGGACAAATCTGAAACGAGTCTAATTAAAACTTTCCCCTATTTAATCCACTTGAAACATTAATCTCACTCACTGCAGCGGCTGCTCGTCTTCTGGCCAGCAGGGGGCGCGCTTCACTTACACATACAACACGGCTTACTGAGTGATCCAATCCAATTACAGTTTCACAGTTTTCAGACTTATTGATTTTAGTTGTATTGATTAGAACACATAATACAAAATGCTAAGTATCGGTAACCTGCACTAAATCATATGCTGTGAGTAAGAAAAAGCGAAATAAATGATAGGCCAACTTGATTTTTAATTAAAATAAATAAATAAATTCACAACTAACTAACTAACTAAAATAAATGAATAAATATTTTTGTGGAAACCGTGATCCATTTTTTCAGGATTCTTTGATGAATGGAACGTTCAAAAGAGCAGAATTTATTTGAATCTTTTGTAACAGCATTTACTGCATTCACTGTCACTTTTTCTATTTAATTTAATCTTAATTTATTACATTCATGCTGAATAAAAGTAGGGTGGGGAAAACAAAATGTATGGAGACTGAATACACACTAACAATATTCTCAATAAACATGACACAATATACTGAACATATAAAATAAGAGACACACGAACTGACTTCTGCAAAAGAGCTATTCATATTGATGTTATCAGAGATTAATCTATTAAAAAATATTTTTGGGCAGTTAGTTTTATCATCTGAATATTTCATTATTCTAATTTTGTCGTATAATGTGCTATTTTTGCTGCCATAAATTACTATTATGTTATTGTTTAAAATATAAAACAAGTCCCTCCATTAAATAACCATAACCTTTTATAACATTTATCATTTTTATAAAGAATTTTAATTCACATTTTCATGTTTGTCATGAGTGTAGCTGCGTCAGCAGGCGTCAGTGTTTGTCTACCTGTGTGTGTGTGATGTGACTCAGGTGTGTGTATGTGCGCTTGATGGCTCCTCCCATCTGACCTGCCCAACACACACAGGAAGAGACAGAGAGAGAGGGAGAGAGAAAGCGGAAAACTTCATCTGATCTGCTCATGGCTGTTCTTTGAATCTGAAGTCTTTACCATGAAGCACAAGGACTTTATATCAACCGTCGGCGGGATTAATGACAGCTCTATAGATTGACAGCTTAGATTGATAGGTTTAGAGACTTAACGCGTAGTTTGTTAGTCGAGATCGAGACAAATTTGCGCCAAAACACGCGCACGGACTTTTGCGCGGAGATCCGCGCGCGTTCACCAGGGCGCGTATTAAGTCTCTGAGGGTCCGAATAAAATAAGTCATCTGGGGTTCAGGGTTCAAACTTCCCTCCTTTTCCTTTGTGTCAGAGGACGAGCACAGGACGAGCACAGGCCGGCGCGCGCGACAGCAACAGGCCGCGGGTTAAGAAGCTCTGAGAGGCACAGAGAGCCTGTGTGTGTGTGTGTGTGTGTGTGAGAGAGGATCCAGCTCTGCTCTTTTGAGGAATATAAGCGATTTTAAAGCACAACAATGGATCCAAACTCAGCATCAGCTGGTGCTCCCAAAAGTGGGAAAGACAAGGAGAAGAAAAGCAAGAAGAACTATGAAGATGGAGACGGAAAGAAGAAGTTTGTAAGTGTTTTATGTTGTTGTGTGAGTTTACTGTCAGTACTCAGTGAAGCATCAGGGTTTGTCTGAAAATGTTGAATCTGGCTGTTTATTAATCTCAGAGGAGTTAAAAATGAGTGTTAACCTTGCGGTGCTACATGTCGCAAAAAAAAAAAAAAAAACCTCTTAAGTTTGTGAAGTTTTGAGGTGTTGCAGCTCGAGCGATACGTATCTTCTGATGAGGAAGTGTTTTGAAGAATCGCTGTTCCTCAATGAGCTGAAGATCTTTCAGCTCAGAAATATGGAGTTAGATGAGGGGTCTGTGCTGAGAACTGTCTCTTCATCGTTAATAAAAGTGTGTTTTGGACCTGTACAGTGGTAATACCATCAGAAGTACCTTGGAGTTCCATGTAATATAAACCATATGTTACTTCCACTTTAGTACCGCGACATGCAGTGTTGTTACTGCGAAATGAAACGCTGTTTACGTGAAGTGCTACACTGTTGCATTCTGACTGCAACAACGTTAAATTTCGACGTGTAACTTTGTTTCATATCAAAAGCTTTTGAAGTGTAACTGTTTCAGTAAAACATCGGTTTGAGTGTAACATTTTTGCGCTGCGTGCTGTCTCTCGCAGATTCAGTAACAGGAATTTATTGCCTTTGGCAGCGGTACTCCACAGCACAGACACTCTTGGAAAGCTGTGGAACTGGATAACCGCGAATGAGAGGGAATTCTGTGACATCATAAAAGAGTTCTCTGGAGCTTGTGTAGGAGGGCCTCGAGCGCGCCCCCGCGTGAAGACTTAAGCCACGCCCATGAGTGTCTCTTCATAATTATGACATATTAAGTCATCATGAGATGAAGTCTATATCAAATAATTTCAATTATGAAAAAAAAAAAAATTGACCTTAGTGATCTGGGGCCGGTTGCATAAACTGCTAAAACTATAGTCTTACAAGTTAGTCATCACATTGTTTTTTCTATAAGACTGTTCATAACTGCTTTAAGTCAGTTACATAAAAATGGAGATTGGTCTAATTTGTTACTAAAAAGTAAGACTGGTTGCCCCTTGACTAACCACTAGTCAGTCATACTAGTACTTAAGAAACAGTTTTAACATAATGGCTATGTTTATGCAACTGGAACCTGAAAAATTAGTCTTCAAAAAAAAACTTTTTATCTTATAATTATTACATAGTATATGTCATACGTTTTGCTTTTTATGTCGTATAATAAAGATGTACCATTTTTTACGTATGTGGCGGAAATGGGCTTCCATACATTTATGTATACAAAAAGTATGAGTACGCAAATGTAATTGTAAATGTAGTTCACTGAAGTTGTTCCTTGTGGTAATATTGTACTGTTTAATCAACACATGAATCTTTTTTTTTTTTTTTTTTTTTTTTGCAGTACGTCATACATACAGTAAAAAAGTACAATGCCAATAGGTGGATGATGCATGTGTTTATATTACATGAAGAAACTAATTTTAGAGTTCATCAATCAGACAGCTTTTATCACACTGAAAATGAAAGGTCAAGTTGAGTGCATTGCATTGTTGGAAGCAGTACGTGATGCAATGTTATGGTTGCATTCTGCACATTTAGTCAAATGTAGTGGGATATTAATGCAGAATATAGTAAGATGGTACCATGGTAATCCAAACAAGCCCTCGTTCTGAAGGGAATCTGATATTCCATCATCAGACAGCGTTTCTTTCAATAGACTCGCAAACACACCTGGTGTGTTATAGTGAAATTCTAGACACTACTGGGGTGAAACTGTAAACCATGCGCTGCTGAAGCAGAGCGCTTATTAGCATTTACCATGGTCATGGAAACAATAGTTACCACCTAAATACCATAGTTAGTTACCACAGTTAACCATTATACATTAATAGAGTTCTCATTCAAACTGTGTAAGCTTTTTGTGCTTATTTTGTGATGACGCTGGTGGCTTTATTTTAATTATAGCTCTATTGGCTGGTTAGTGTTTATAAGCATGTGTGTCTGAAGTTGAATTATTCCAGTCTTCTAGTATAGTAATGGACAGCTGTTCCTGTTTTCTTAATCGTTTCCGCATGGCCAGTCTCATTTGCTGTTTTTATTGGTATCTTTAACATGGGACGCATGTTGACGTGTCGGATCCACCGAAGCTCCTGCTGTATCGTCTGGTTTACACTCGTTTGTAAATGGTTGATTCCTCTCACTGGTACATCAGCCTAAATATCGTTATTCTGAGAAAAGTGTTTCTCATCTTCATGCTCATTTCACTAGCACTTTTGGTGCATATGGGAACATGTCTTGTTATTATAGTCCCAACATTTATCTTTGATAGATTCAGTAGTAAACATAGTATACTACTGTCTTTGGCCCCATTTACATTACATTGTTCAAGTGACCCAATTCCGTTTTATTCCCTCCCATTTGGCACATATCGGATATGATCCAAAAACGTGTAAGCAGGAAAAAAGCACATTGATTCTGATGTTCTCATATTGGTTTCAGGCCTCATTCATATGTGGAAATAAATCTGATATGTGCATTTGCATCTGCCATGTAAGATTGACAGATTGTATATTCCCTTGTCAATGCGAGTCTTACGTCATTGAAAAAGCGACGGTGGCGAATGATGTCACCAACCGTGATCACATGACTCTTTTCAATGCCCAGGCTGCAAAAAGTGCTGTCCTCTTTTTGTCTTTAAAGATGGTGCGGAAAGCAAAAGCTTGTATTATCATTTCGTCTGCATCCATTAAAAACCGCGTCGTTTTTACTTCCTTTTCGGCATAAGCTTTTCCTGGTCTGTACATTCTGGCACGTGTATAGTGTAAATGCAGATATCGGACATGGGTCACTTTTAAAAGATGTAATGTTGGATAAAAAATCGGAAAACAAAACGGAATTGGGCATCAAGACCTGCAGTGTAAATGCAGCTCGTCCCTGTTCGGATGGGAATAACTTTACCAGGGTAGATGGATTAATGTAATTTTTCCACAGGACGTCTGTAATATTAAAGGCCAATTCGCACGGGATAAGAGATCTCAGTAAACTAGCAGAAGTGGGAGAGTAACTCGATTTACACATCGCCGTCACTCCTGTCGTCATGTGTGTGTTACGCTGCTTCCTGATATCACGTGCACAAACACACATAACCTATATTTATATAAAACAGTTCTGTCCGGTCGAACAATGTATTATTTAACTTCAGATTGGATTGTGTTGGTAATAGACACTTACCTAACGCTAAAAGATGTTTCGTGCCTCTAACAAGTGCTGTCGATCTTCTCTCTGATCTGAATGGTGTGTGTGTGAAACACTTGAGTTGAGTTTTGCCAAGCGCCTCCATACTTGAAAAACTAATTTTAAACAGGAAATGACGAAAAATGTACCTACATATTTACAGCTGGTCTATTTGCACGTAAATGTACATAAATATTTAATTATTTCCTGTTTAAAAGTAGTTTTCCGCGTTTTTTCAAGTGTGGAGACGCTTGAAAAAGCATCAGTTGCGTTCTAGACGCTGGGACGAGTCTGTGGCAAAACTCAAGTGTTTCACACACACCATCAGATCAGAGAGAAGATCGAAAGCACTTGTTAGAGGCACGAAACATCTTTTAGCGTTAGGCAAGTGCCTATTACCAACACAATCCAATCTGAAGTTCATTAATACATCGTTCGACCGGACAGAACTGTTTTATATATATAAATATAGGTTATACGTGTGTGCGCACGTGATATCAGGAAGCAGCGTAACACACACATTACGACATGAGAGTGACGGCGGTGTGCAAATGGAGTTACTCTCCCACTTCTGCTAGTTTACTGAGATCTCTTATCCCGTGCGGATTGGCCTTTAATATTACAGACGTCCTGTGGTAAAATTACATTACAAAGGTAGATGGAGTAAAGTTAATCCTGTCCGAATAGGGCTTTAAAATCTGTGTGAGATCCATTAATTATACATGCTTTTTGGTAATTTAAACGATTTAAACGGAATCCAGAGAAAAAATAAAATAAAATAAAAATACAGAATTTGGGGAAACAAATAAAATGGAATCTGGGAAAAAAATGAAACGCATCTCATAGGGCCCTAAATAAATGCTTTTAATAAAGCTGAGTTTGTGTTACTGGAGGCCTTGTGTTGTGTCTGGAGTTGATGATGTAAAGGTTTGCTCTGTTTGTTCATTTAGCTCTCTTGTGTTTGCTTCTGATCGATTCTAGTCCAGAAAGGTCTTAAAGTCCAGAATTTCCATATCCATCGCAGTGATGTCACGGTCAGACGCTGGCACATGGAGAGAGAGTGTTCATGTGAGTGTGTGCTCAGTTTAGTGCTTCGGGATCTGGAGCGGAGCGTCCTTGTCTCAGATCTGCCCTCTCAATGGTTTCACACTCTCCCTTCAGCGAGGATGTGACACACACACACACACACACACACACACACACACACACACACACACACACACACACACACACACACACACACACACACACACACACACACACACACACACACACACACACACACACACACACACACACACACACACACGCTGGTGTTTTTCCATAATAAGCGTAAGGTCGTGTTTTTGTTCGGAAGTCATCACTGTGAGGGAGTGATGGGATCAGTGGCTGAATGTCCGCTTACATCTGTCCCCCTCTGAGAGACACTGCGTCTCTGTTTGATGATGTCATATCCTCTTCCCCGGCTTTAACCTGCTTGTAATGCTTACGGATCATCCCCGAGATCATAAGCACTCAGTGTGGCGTCTAAAGCGGCGTTGTTATTCATCAAACCTGCAAATGTAGGCAATGGCTGTGTTTGCTCAACAGCGATGGCTGTGTTTGGTGTTACACTCACTCATCAGATCAGAATACTAAAAATAGCTCAACACACACACAGTCATAACGAAGGCACACTCAGCCGTTCAAAAGTTGTCTGTACGAATATTTTTAAAATAAATGAATACTTTTGTTCAAGGATGCATTAAATTGGTCGAAAAAGTGACAGACATTTATAATGTTACAAAAGATTCTATTTCACATAAATGCTGTTCTTTTGAACTTATTCATTTCTTGGTTTCCACAAAAATATGAAGCGGCACAACTGTTTTCAACATTCATATATATAATCATAAATGTTTCTTGAGCAGCAAATCATCATATTAGAATGAGGATCATGTGACACTGAAGACTGGAGTAATGATGCTGAAAATTCTGCTTTGATCACAGGAATAAATGTCAGTTTACAATATATTCACATAGATAAGTTACAAGTCACAACATACAGTGTACAAGAGCTAATACATATAAGCTTGTTGTGTGCTGGTAACTATGCAACTATGGTAACTATTTTCTATTTGTTTAAAGACATTGATACAGGAACTGTTGTTGTCAAGTACGCTTCATTCAACTGCTGCCGCCTTTGTTGCGAGAACATCATGTTAATAACAAACAATTAGAAAATTGTTTTTTTTGTGGAAATTTGTGAATCGATTCGAATCGGTGGAAGACAGAATCACGATTCATATGTGAATCGATTCATCCACCCCTTATAAATATGTTGACAAGATATATTTTTGAATCTGAAAGTCTAAAAGTATTGAGATACAAGTTTATGTATATTGCATTTCTGCTTTTTTTTTTTTTTTTTTTACTGTAAATGTTGTCATGCAACATGCAACGTAATGCGTCTTCACTGTCCCCTGACAGCTGTAATGCTGCTTATCTTGATGGTGCTCATGGTTTGTTCTGGAACATTATAGACTGATCAGTATGTTTGTCTGAAAACACAGATATGAATCTGCATGACCGCATCAGCCTCTGGGCTGGGGTGTGTTTGTGTCCCTCAGGTCAGTGTGTTGGGTTTGCGTCCCTCAGGACACACAGATGATCAGCACAAAGGTGCTAGCGTTGATGTTTGAGAGCCGTCGCGTGTGCATTTGAAAGTTCAGGTGGAAAACTGCATCACACTCATGCACTGCTGCACACTGATGTCAGACATGACTAGGGATGGGACGATACACTTAAATTCACGATACGATGCACCTCGATATGCCAGGGTCACGATACGATACGTCACGATACGATATCAAAAAAGAAAAAAAATATTACTGTTTAACAACAACTTTATTATGGTGACGTTGAAGGTGGTGGTTCATGTTTGATGTGTTGGATGTGGTGTACGGAATGACAGCATGGCATAGCTTACAGACAGTCTTAAGGCCATTGCACACTGAGTCCGAAATTTTCGTATGCGTTTTTTCGTGTTCGTCAGCCTTAAAATTCGTCACGCACAGAAACCTTGCACACTGAGTCCGATGCGTATTTATTAAACCTTTGCGCAAAAAAAAAAAAAACGCAAAAAATACTAAATGGATTCGTCGAGCAGTGAGGATGATTTCGTTGCCCTCTTTCTTCTTAAAAAGAGAAAAAGAAAGAGGAAAATATTGGGACCATCCAATCCTGAGATTGCGCCGAGAAGAAGGAGAGTTTCACCTCCTTATCAAGGAGTTGCGAAATTATCCCGAGGCCCGAGCAATTAAAAATTTACCTCAGAATGTCAGTGGAATAGTTTGATGCTTTGCTAGCGATACTGAAGCCACATATTAAGAAGACGACCAATTTCCGTGAACCAATCGATCCTGAACAGAGACTGGCAGCATGTCTAAGGTATGGACACACACACACACACACGGCCGGCGGAAGCGCTGGGCAGACAGAACCGAACAGCTGGATTTTGTCGTTCGCTTGCACTGTGGCTCTGAATTGTCAAACACCATTCAAAATACAGGCTGTGGATGCGAAAAACGCAGAAAATCGAAAAGAAAAGGTGAAATGTGACGTTCAGAGATATGTCTTCCTCAGCATAGGTCTTATGATACAATTTCCGGTTTCTTCGTGTGGGAAAATCACGCATTTATATTACACTGTTTTCTATTGCAGGTGCTCACCGAGACTGGGGTTCGAATCCAGCTAAAGCCAACTTTTTGTAACATTTATTATTGAATTAAATAAGCATTCTTTTTGAATGCCATCTATCTTTATTTCGCGATCCATTTTTTTCGACCTCGATGCGTTTCGTCACGTTTTGTATCGCGATATTTCGTCAAACGATATTTCGTCCCATCCCTAGACATGACAGGACTCAAACCACCAGCTCTTGTGCTTCATTCTGACAAACTAATGCTTTAAAGCGTAACTCTCGCCAAAATGCAGTCTAGGGTCTTTTTGTTAATCTACCCGAGGCAAACTTTCGTGTAAAAGCATAATTAGAATGGAAACTCCACTTAAGTTTGACCGTATTTTCGTTTTCGGTCAAATTGCCTTTTGAATGGGAGTGCTTGGGGCACGACTATGATAGCATCAAAATCACTATTTTTAAAACACTAATGCGGCTCGACACAACATGAAACTGTGCTGGAAGTATCACCAGAGGCTCTACACATGAACTCCAGCATTGAGAACATTGTTTGTGTACACAGAGTTTACTAAAAAGAAAGATTTTGAACGACTCACTGTAACTGTGTCCGCCGACATTTTGACAGGCAAAAATAGTCGATCTCCTTATGTGAATGAACCGACACTGAATTTTAGCATTGTTTCTTATATGAGGATCCTTTTTCAAATATTGCAATATTGCAATTTATATGGAACTAAGCTTTAGGAGCTTTCCATCTTTACTCTCCTCCCTGTTACGTTGCATTCGGAGATCGTCTATTTTTGACTGTCAAAATGCCGGAAAAACATATGAAACACTTTCAAAACATATAAAATCTTGCAGACCCCAAACTTTTGAAAAGTTGTGTATTTTTACTCCTCAGTCACTTTTTACTCCCATTTGGTGTTTGATATGTGTTAATTGTAGACCAGCTTTGAGGTGTGCTTTTTAATACGTGAAAGTTTAACTTTGAGTGTTTACTCCTTCCTTTAATACTGACAGGTGGAAGAGTCTGATGCTTAAAGCCGGGCGCACACTGTGCGGTTTATAATAGTCCTTTACGATTGTTCCTTGTCAGACTACGAACATGATCCTCGCTGTAAGCCATGACACACTGTAAGATCTCAGTTGTCATTAATGTCAGACTGTACAGACTTAAAAATGGACACACACAAGAAAACTTGTCTGGAGTTTTACATCAGTCAATGACGCGCTCGGTGACACACGGGATTGAAATGGTGGCTACAATGAAATCTCTAATGTTAATTATGATCATGGCTTCTCTTGAAAAACGAAGAGAATAGCCGCGTCCACTGTCGGGCCAGTGCGAGCCAGGGCTTTAAACGGGCCGTGCCGGGCTAATAGCCTCGGGCCAATAGCACCGGGCCTGCGTTTCCACTGTCGGGCCAGAAGCTCCACAGCGCTTCACTAAAACACGCCTCTCTGGAACAACGTCACACTAACCCATCATTTCACCAACAAATAGAAGTTTTATCAGAAAACTAATCAGAAATCACTGGAAACAGCGTTGAAAACAAACATGATAAAAGCGGCCGTTTGCTGGCATTTTTGTTGTTTACTTGAATATTTAAAACCCAAGCATCGATGTTTTACCACAGGTTTACAATAAAAAGTGATACACTGATCATAATGAATTAATTTGTCAAAATTGCACATTAGTCACTCAGAAATAAATTACCGTTAGGTCTATTTCACAAAAGAAAGAGGAGGTAGAGGACAGACTTACTTCAGTCGCGTCTGTTTCTGTTTATCTGGTAGTTACAGGACATATTTACATCACATTTAGAAAGAATGATAATTTCTACAAATATATGCCACCAAAAATACGACCTGATGAGCTTTAGCACTCTCTCGACTCCCATACAGATATTTTCAGTCAGAGAAACAGAGGAAGCTCCCGGAAAAAAAGTTGCTTTATTTTATGATAGTCCGGTATAAAGAGACGAGACGTGGGCTACTGACAGATCAAATAAAAACATGACTGTGATAGCCTTTATGATTGGTCGGATTTCTTCAAGCGTTCACTATGTTTTTTTACTATGCTATTCTTCAAGCGTTTACTATGGTAATGGTTAGCGCGCATAGTCTTTTGCATCACAAACAGAAGGCATTCATGAACGCGAGTTAAATTATTTTAAAAGTCTTTAATGCTGACAGAATCATCCGGCGCTGCCGTCTCCCGACGGTAAACTCCGCCTCTGTTCGTAACCACTCCTCTAGCCCGAGCTGGCCCGCTTTGGCCCAAGGTATTCGACGGGCCAGAAATCCTGGCCGTTGGCCCCGAGTAAGCCCCGATCAAGCCCCGGAAGTGACAGTGGAAACGCGACTGGCCCTGGCACGCACTAGCACGGCCCGGCCCTGGCCCGACAGTGGAAACGCGGCTAATGTGACGGTGGTCGTAGGAAAAGTCACTGCAGGACTGTGAGGAAAGTCTTCTCACACTGCCAGAATTTCGTCTGAAGTAAAATTTAATCGCAACGGTCATTAATCGGCTGTCAGTGAACATGTCAAACTAACGAGCAAAGAATCTTTTAGGATTTGCAAAATTTGTCTCAGACGGCCAAATCGTGGGCAAAATCGCACAGTGTGAACCGGCTTTAAGAGACGCTCAAACAGACTCAATTCAACAGGCTTCACTCACTGCCTCCAATTTCTGATCTCAATCACAAACCAGTTTGATAAACCCGTCCGTCACACTGATTGACAGAAGCTACGCCCTGTCTGTCCGGATGACGGAGGAGAGATGTTTTTGAGCATGTTTTCTTCAGAGATCTGAGAGCTCGTTCTGTTTCGTATCCCGTCCTCTATCCGAGAGATGTCCAGGAAAACACGGCCGCTGATTCAGAACGCCTCTGTGTTTATGAGCGTTCATGAGCCTCATATGCCAGAGAACAAGGAGAATAATAACACTTATTCTTAGAAGAAGAATAAGCATTTGTAGCTCTTGAAAATCAGATCACATTCTCAGACGCCCCATGATGTAATTCAGATGCTGTCTGGGAAACGCCTGTGAACCCTCCGCTCATAAAACAACAGTGTGTTTCACAGAAGTGTGTGCTTTAGGAGCCTCCGCGTTCACACGGGCTCTTTGGAAAAAGAGAACTTCTCTTAGCTATTATTGGTGGCATTTCCTTAAGACAACTTAGATATTGCTCATATTTAGTTATTTGACAAGGAAGTGCAGCTGAGCTGACTCATAAGATTCAGCATTATGGGAAACGGAAGGAAAGAAATGAACTGAAAGTAGTCAGTGTTAAAGAAAATCTAGAAATATTGTAATATTTGTGCTGGAATTAAACTCGAGGTCATCACAGAACAGTTATTGTGTTCTAGTTATCCTCTAATTATGATCTTTCAGTGTTTTGCAGCTGTAGATTTTCCATCTATAGTGAAGATTTACCTCTTATATACGTGTGTTTTTGAAAGAATATCTTCTGCTCTTCATTTATTTGATCAAAAATACAATAAAACAGTCATATTGTGAAATATTAAAATTTAAAATAGCTCTTTTCAATGTGAATGTTACAGTGTCACATGATCCTTTCAAAATATTTCTGATTATCAATGTTGAAAACCGTTGTGCTGCTTAATCTTTGTGGAAAATGTGATTATTTTATGTTATTTTATGAATTTAACGTTCAAAAGAACAGCATTTATTTGTAATTGAAATCTTTTGTAACATTATAAATGTATTCACTGTTAGTTTTGATCAGTTGAATGCGTCTGTTGTTGAGGGAAATGTTTGTTAGTTGATTGTTCATCATGAAGTTGAGCGTATGACAGTCCGAGCGCCTGCTGACTCAGTCGCGTGTATATGATGCTGTTTGTGCGTGTGTTTTCTTGGAAATGTGCTCTTCGTGTTGTTTCAGGAAGTAACGGTTGTAACGGCAGGAAGTCAGGGTTTACACTCTTGATCTCACTCATGTGTTTTACTGTCACGTTATGGCATAAATGATCAGGATTTGTTGATTTAAACAAATATAGATCTATAAAACTCTGCGTTCATTCAGTTTCAGACGTTGTGATTGGATAGTGAGGAACCAACACAAACAGCTTCAGCCAATCACAGGCTGTTCTACTTCCACTGACAGATGTTTTGCATATAAACTGAAATGATGTAATGCAGCTGTGGAGCTGAATCATAAACTTTGGAAAATGGGGGAAATTTCCCACTTAGGTGACTTTTGTGGGGGATTTTTTGTGGGGGATTTTTACTTGTGGGGATATGCAGTGTAAAATGATGAGCAATACACACAATCCTGCACTGAGATTCAGGCCCTGTTAAAGGCAAACGAGTTATGACTGTCTACAGGGATCTGAAAGGCGAGTTGAACTCCTCATTGTGTATTTTAACTCCATGTGACTAAAGTTTGTCAGTGTTAAATATTGTTACTGCAGATATGAGTCAAATGTCTGTGTAAGGA
The DNA here is from genome assembly GCF_963993115.1 of Abramis brama. Classification (NCBI taxonomy): domain Eukaryota; kingdom Metazoa; phylum Chordata; class Actinopteri; order Cypriniformes; family Leuciscidae; genus Abramis; species Abramis brama. The sequence continues at coordinate 4,792,657 of NC_139975.1, forward strand.
GTGTGTTGATGGTCAGTTATGCGTGACCAGTGTCTCTGAGCTGAACATTTGTACACACGTTTGTCTGTGCTAAACCTATAAAGCCTACCGTATCATATTTAATACGCAAATTTCTAAGGCCTCTATATTACCAGCATGATCAAAGCTTTGCTGAAAACCCCATTAAACAATCTTCTACAGGGGTTTACTATTAAAGTTCAAAGAGCTTTCCTTCCCAGCGGAGGTCCGGACACTTTATTGGACCAGTTAAAAGAAAAAATCCTGAACACTTAAAATAGTCATTAAAGATGAGAATATTAGGCCCAGAGAGCCAAAAGAATTTTACCAATATTTACCAAATTTTTATATTTCTTCCAACTGGATATGAGTATAAAAATTTCGATCATATGTTTTATCAGGCTATTTTTTTATTTTTATTTTTTACATTTAGACGCCTACGTACAGCACAGAAACACTGGACTGAGAAAACACACTGGGGGTGCAGGGTTTATTTTAATATTTTGCTCAAAGTAACAAACTAATAATCAAAACTCTCATCATAAGCACAAAACAAAGTTAACTTGTAAGTTTTTTTTGTCATTTTTTTGTCAACATTGTTTATTGTGAAATGCTCTTAATTTGCTGATTAATAATTCTAAATGTATATAAAAAGTCTAAATGCGCCACATGTTAACTTGTCACAAACATGGTTTAGTTGAATGGTCAGAGTCATATGACAAATACAAATAATGTTGTTCATGTGGGGCTTTACGTGTTTAGCGGGAGAGAGAAGCAACACACACACGGAGCAGAAAGGGTTTGAATGAAGCGTGTTTGGCTCTAGATAATAATATTAGAGGATGTAGCGTCGACAGATCTTTTAGAAATCATGTTAAAATGATTTCTAAAAGATGATTTCTTCAAATATGATCATCAGGCTTTTGAGGAGGGTCTATTTGTTCATCTCTGTCATCATTGCATTGCATTATATGTTTTAAAACTGCAGAGCTTTGATCATAAAACTAAGCATTCAAATATCATCTTAGAAGACATATTATTGGATATATAGAGTAACAGCTGTTATTTATATGCATTTTATGTATCTAGTCTTCTATACTATTATAAAGATCTCATTGATTTACATTACAAGCATCAGAATTTCTTCTTACTACTTTTTGTTCATATAAATATCAGCAACTGCACTAAATTGAATATTTGTTCTCTGTTTGGGCTTGTGAATAAAATTTAGCTTTTCCTTTAGCTCCATATTCTCACTATATGAGCCATAATTGCCTGATGTATAAAATATGATATTTAACAAAGAACAGACATGCAAAACTTTTGTCTAAAGGTTAAAAAAAAAACTCTATTATTTCATAGGTCAGGCTTTACAGGGTTAAGGGGCAAATGTCCTCACTAATATAGTAACATATCATGACAACTTTACTAGTTTAAAAGGCTCATATATTTTCCCACACAGTCGTTCTCAAGTTTTCCAGGTCCAGAAATCACGTTTGAATCCCTGCTTGTGGGAGTAAGAACAAGAAATACCTTGATTTTTAGTTGTTTTGTCTTATTTGAATATATTTTTTGTAAATTTGAATTCCTCTGTGAAGTTTGCTGAGGCCTCGAGTGTTCTGGACCTCTTGTTGAGAATCTCCAGTCCAGATGATGTTTGTTTAAATCTAATGATGTGCAGAGGTTTCTGGGAGGATTGATTTAGTGGTCGGATTAGGAGATTAAAAAATATTAACCTGATAGAAAAACAACGAGTCTGTGAGATGAGCTCACTGTAGAGAAACAAACGTGTGTGTGTGTGTATGTGGTCAGTGGAATGTGCTCCGTTCAGGCTGAATGGATTAAGTCAGACAGCCAAAGTTGTGTGTGTGTGTGTGTGTGTGTGAGAGAGAGAGAGAGAGAGAGAACTGAGATTTAAATAGGTTGTGAGTCACTGGATTAGATTCTGAGGTGAAGACGCAGGTGCACACATACGTGTGTGTGTGTGTGTGTGTGTGTGTGTGTGAGTAGATTGTGGTTCATTAATTAGTCAGTCACGCAGTTTAACAATGAAATGACTCCTGTTCATAATGACACACATGAAGTGCTGTCATAACGCAGTGAAGTGGCAACGTGCCATGCTGTCGTATGTTTTTTTTTTAAAAAAATTTTAAGAAATATCATTGGGCCTCAATTTAAATATTTATGCATAGCTGTAATATTTAAAAAATATTTGCACATCTCAGTGACTGTTACAGCAGTGAAATTCCCTTTGACATGCAGTCTCTCATTAACAGACAGATTAATCTGTCTAATCTCTCTCATTCTCATTTTCCCTCTCCCTCTTTCTCTCTCACACTCACACACACAGACAGACAGGTGTATTAGGTGGAGTGTCTGAACGTCTGTGATTTAATCCCAATCCTTGTTTTGCTTGTACACACACACACACACACACACACACACACACACACACACACACACACACACACACAGGTGTATTAGGTGGAGTGTGTGAATGTTTGTGATTCAAACCCAATACTTGTGTGGTGTGTCTGAATTGAAGGGAGTCTCTAACACACACACACACACACACACACACACACACACACACACACACACACACACACACACACACACACACACACACACACACACACACACACACACACACACACACACAGGTGTATTAGGTGGAGTGTGTGAACGTTTGTGATTCAAACCCAATACTTGTTTGGTGTGTCTGAATTGAAGGGAGTCTCTAACACACACACACACACACACACACACACACACGCGCACACACACACACATGCACACACAGGTGTATTAGGTGGAGTGTGTGAACGTTTGTGATTCAATCCCAATACTTGTTCTGATGTTTGGTGTGTCTGAGGAGTTTTATTTGTGCTTGACTCACTGAATGTTAATCAAACTCTCATTAATGGAGCTGTGTGTGACCTTTGTCACACACACACACACACACACACACACACACACACACACACACACACACACACACACACACACACACACACACACACACACACACACACACACTGTTTGAATGGCTTTCTTTGTGAGTTTTAACCCAGTAGATTTCTGGATGTCAGATGCACACAGGCTTGCAAACACAGGCAGAATATTAAGTGTGTGTGTTGTCTGTGCTGGTAAAACTAGTTTGAATCTACTGTTTAACAAGCTCCTCATAATTTGAAGCAATAAAAATAAAAATAAAAATATACAGTGAAATTCAATGGACTCCAGTCCAAAGTGGAAAGTAAGCCATACAGGTTTGTGACGGCAGGATGGTGAAGATATAAGGTTACACCTGTAAACAGGCTGCGCAACTTTCTGTTTCTTCTGTTATTAAATGGAAAAAGCTTGCTCTTAAACCTGTTAGTAAGAGGACGACACTTACATTTCTGTCATACCATGATAAAAGCTTCGACAATTATTTTCAATTGATCGTGATATGAAAATTTGATGGCAATTTTTATTTTTGGGTGAACTATCCCTTTAACAAAATGATGCGTTTTAGTTAATTGTGACGTTTGAATTGAAAATGCTTGAATTTAACAAAATATTTCCTGCAAAAATGAACAAAATGACACATCAGAACTTTTGTGACTGACTGATGAAAATGATTCAGACTTTTAAATTGGATGCTGCTTGAGAGAGTGTTTTATTTTCGCCTCAGATCATTCATATGCTCTCCTATTTCACATGAAAGCATTGTATTTGTTTTTTTCTCATGCCACGCTAGAGTTTCTTTACTGGAAAAATATATTATTTCATAAACTAGCTGAGAGACTGTCATGCTCATTGACACATATAGTCAATTTAGTAGTACTGGCACTGCTCAAGTCTGGTGTGAGCAACGACACCTCTCAGGGTGAGTGTGAACAAACACAGTGTGAGTTTCTGTGACATTCTGAGACATCTGATATACTGGAAGTGTAATATTTGTGCCCCAAACTGTCATTCAAATAAGTACACACACACACACACACACACACATCATGTGTCTGTTAGCTTTTGCAGAAGCTCAGAGAACGCCCACAGAGTCAATATTGTGAGAAACGTTTAGACTTTTGCATTTTCTGCAGAAAATGTGAATGCTGATTTATCGTGAAAGGGATCCCTTTGTTTTCATGACTTGAGCTCTTTCTCTTTCTCTCCCTGTTGGATAATGGTTGGTCATTATGTGGTCGTTATTGAATTATTCGCCTCTGACATCACTTCCCTTTTCTGTCACAGTCAGCGGAGGGAATTTTCTCTCAATTTCATCCTTATCAAAACGATCAAACTCATGTTCTCATGCTTTATTTTTATCCTCTCTAATAATGTTCATGATCCCTTTGAACAAGGGTTATTATACTTAATTAAAACTAAATTTAAAACCATAAAAAAGTTTGTTACTTTAAACGTTAAATGAAATAAATGTTAAAAAACTTAAACTTGTTTTATTTCAGCTACTTTAAGTTAATGTTCTAAAATAACTAAAACTTGAACTAAAAATTATATATATATATATATATATATATATATATATATATATATATATATTAGGGCTGTGAAAAGATTAATCGCATCCAAAATAAAAGTTTGTGTTTACATAATATATGTGTGTGTACTGTGTATAATTATTTTGTATATATAAATACACACACATGCATGTATTTATTTAAGAAATATTTGCATGTATAGACTGTATATATTTATATATAATTTATATTACATATATAAATATAAATGTTTTATATATAAATAACAAATTTTTCTTAAATATATACATGCAAGTGTGTGTATTTATATATACAAAATAATTATACACAGTACACACACATATATTATGTAAACACAAACTTTTATTTTGGATGCGATTAATCGCGATTAATCTTTTCACACAACACATATATATATTATTTTTTAATGAGAACCAATTTTAAGGTTTTGTTTTTGTCATTTTTAATATATCTATAGTGTTTTATTCATTGTATGCATGTATATGTATACACACACACACACACACACACACACACACACACACACACACACACACACACACACACACACATATACATACATACATTAGGAGTGTTGTGATTTATTGATATTGATAAATTAGTGATATTTAAAAAAAAGAAGAAATATTATCATGTTACTTAGGGGTGTCGCAATGTACCGGTATTGGCGATTAATCATGATATTTTTAAAAATCAATAGTAAAAATATGATATGATGCATAAATAATCCAATGAATAGGGGGATGTGATAGTTTAGCGCTCCATAATGCTCATGTGTAATTTTTCATTCATACTCATAGCTAGAGGGCGCCCTCGCACAGAAAGTCCACAAGTGAGACTCACAGGAGTAATAAAACGTATGACGTTCCAGGAAATCTCTTATATGGACGAAGGCATCATAACACTGCAGCCACATAACATCAAACACTCTAGAAATATAAAGATGGTGACCTCATATTACTATGAATGGGAAAAAGTGCATCATGCAATATGGCGGAATTAGTCCCGCCTTCCAAATAAAAGAGCCAATCGCATCGCACGCTTATGCCTGCACATGTGCATTGGCTGCTCCAGCCTGAAAAATGCTGGGTTTTTTGGTCATTATTTGAGCGTCTCAACTTTGAGACAGTTCTGAGACTTTGAGACAAATGTCAAATTTAATCGTAAGCTTGGTGAACAGCTTTGGAGAATGTAATGTTTCCCCAAAGATGGCCTCCGAATGAAATGACTCTCCTTAAAGGGACTTTGATAACATGCAGATAGAGACGCTTCAACTGATTAAACATGAAGAGGATAAACACACGATTGCGACAGTATATGGTTTATCTGTGTTCTTCTAGCCATCTCGGGTATTTTCATAAGGATGTTTTTAATGCAATGCTAATCGACATAGCATTGATTACAGTATAGAATACTATAAAATAATATAATTTCTGCCTCATTCTGTGATAAGCCACATCAGTTCACAGAAGGAAGTTATTTCAAACACTCGACTGATGTTATAACGAGAGTTTGACTAAAAAACGCTTTAGCCTTTTAACTTTGATTAAAAACTGTTAGCATTTTAGCCTTAGCGATGGTTCATTGTTGCATCCACAGCGTCTGTTGTCCTGGTAACCTCATTAACCGCCTCCTAAACAGGGTTGCTGGGTATCGTGTTGAGAGGAAGTGTTTGTTTAGTTGTGGAGAATCTGTTTGTGTCTGAATGAAAGGTCTTCAATGAGGTCCTGTCATCAGAAGCTACCCTGTGAGGGTCAGTCCATTGTCTGTGTGTGTGTGTAACAGGAGCTTATTCATGCGTGTAACTTTTCCTCTGTGTCCAGCCAAGCGTTATCACTGAAAGCATGTTACCGCGAGCAGAGAGCGCTCAGAGGAAGCAGGCGAGTTTAGCTTAAAGGACTTCCTGTTGACATGTAGAGTCTCACGCACACACTCACTGTTAATGTACTGTACAGTTATTCTGAAGGTGTCTGTCAGGAAAGCAAGTCATGTTCTTTTCTTTAGTGTTTGTTTCTCCTCATCGTTCTCTTCATTCTGTAGTTTTATAAAGTCAGTTTGGCACATGATGGAGAACTGTAAGGGTTACTTGTCAAAGTCATTTAATTCCACAAAAATAAATCATATTTTGCATAAAGAAAATAAAAGTTGTTTTTAATGATCATTTTTAGAATTTTTTTCCTCTTTTTTTTTTTTTTTTGCTTTGTGACCATTTTTTTTACTCGTCGTCCCTAAACTCTCATTATTGTAATGTTAAAAAATATTATTTTACTTTAAAGTTTTATATATTTTGGTAGTATTTGTTGTACTGCCTTTAAAAGTATTGGCAGAAAAATAAAATAAAATAAAACATGACCGTTCAAAAGTTTGGAATAATAATAATAATAATAATAAAGTTACTTTTATTTTATTTTGCAATGACGCATTAAATTGGAGGAATGATGCTGAAAATTCAGCTTTGATCACAGGAATAAATTACGTGTTAACATATATTCACATAGAAAATACAGTTTTTAACTGTAATGATATTTCAGTAACGGTATATTACTGTTTTTGTGACATTCACCGATTTTAATATTATGATGTTAAACACATGAACACACTAAACTCTTTGACCTATTAAATGATATTATCCTGCCTTTTTGTTCTTTATATAGACTAAAACAATGCTCTGCTTGTGTGTGTGTGTGTGTGTGTGTGTGTTTGCTCCTTAAGCAACTTTTGCATGTGTGTATTTCTTTGTGACACTTCCTGTAAGCACTTTGTGCAGGAAGTGGCTTGTCACATTTTTAACGGGCGTGACTGGTGTGGCTCAAATGATGACATAATTTCAACACACACACGCGCACACACACTTCCCAAGCTTCAGTTGGCAAACCGAAATGGACATTTGTCTCCATGGAAACCAAGCAGACAGAAATTACCACACACACACACATGAAAGAACACATGCACAAGACTTCATATCAGGTTATCTATTTTTAGAAGGAAATGAGAAATGCAGAACCTGTCACCTCCATGTGTGTGTTTGTGTTACTCTTTAGTCTTTAACATTAACCTGATATGACAAAATGAAAATGACAAAAACGCAATTTAAAGGTACAATATGTAATATTGTAATATGTATCAAAATATCCAAAAACCACTTGCACAGTGTTATATATTTATTTCAATTGTGTACTTCCATTACCCTAAATGTTTCCAAGAATTTGTAAATTCAGAGAAATTCACAATTTTAAAAAGTGGCCGTCCATGTTCACTGTCGCCTGTCAATGACGTAATATCCGCGCTATCCCTGATTTCCGCTTGCACTGCCATAGTAACCATGGCGACAGACGTGGACAACTGCGTTATGTCTAGCGGCGCGCTCACGCTGTTGTTGTTTTGTTCGAACATTATGGACCATGGCAAGCAGACTTTGGGACAAAAGGAGAACTAAAACGAGGATCAATATCAGCGTGGCGTTTGAGATGCTGAGAGCTAGCGTCCGCGGCTAACTTCCACTTGACAGAGACGCCACACTTGCATGTTACTCTATGTACTCTTATGTACTCTTTATGTACTTTATGCATGTACTCACTTTAGACACGTGAGCAAATGTACATAAAACAAATCAATGTTATATAACTCAACATGATGAAATGTTAAAATATGATCAGTATGTTATTCTAATGTTGATCTCGCTCACTGCTAGTCTCATATAGCAAACAAACTAAAACATAGAATAACATTATAACTTTAACACACTCAAATGCAGTTTAGTGTGATAGTGTATAGCAAGTGAAGCAGCGCTGCGTTACCTCACAAGTTTCATTCGTCTAATAAACTGCCCTGTGTGAGTAATATTCAGCACTAGCGGGTAAGTTAGTTCGGTAGGATTAAATGTCCTCATTCCTTTATATCCGCGGGACTCGCGTGTGGCGCTGAGATCTGTCTCTCATTAGCACTCGCGCCGCTTCATTCCACAGTCATGTTAAAAACATCAGTGTATTCACTCATCCATAAACATTATTAGATCCTTCGGCATGACGGCAAGATCCACAATTCCGCTTATGCGTCATCAAACGACGCCTTTGTTATTGTAAGAGGTTAGCGACTCCTAGCGGCGAAAAAAATTACATATTGCAGCTTTAACTAAAATGAAAATTGTAAATAGAAAATATTTAAACATTTTAATAAAATCTATAATAGTATTTCAGTGCTACCTAAAAAACACTTGGTGTGTGTGTGTGTTTTTTTTTTTGCGGACTTGTTTATGAGTGTTGAAGACTCTTCCTCATCATCTTCAGCTTCCACTGCTTTTAATCCACATCATGAGGTGCATCCTGGGATGCTTTTTGAGCACTGTGGAAGTTGGATGTTTTTCCTTCACTATCCGCTTCATCTCCAGACGTTTTTTTTAATGAAATTATCAACTGGTGTATATACAGTTTATATCCAGCATTAAATCTTATTTTAACATCAAGCATTTTAGCAGAAGCCAATTAAATCAAAACGTTCTTAAGAGCATAAGAAACATTAATTCAGTCGAGTATCTGAAACATCCTTCATTCACAATGTTCTATACATTTCCTGTCTGTTTTGTTCATTTATCAAATATATTTTTGTGAATCTTATAATACTATTAACTGCTGATTAGATTGTAATTATCTCTAATCGTCCCACATAATTCTGGAGATTCCCCCCCCCAATTTTTTTTGGAAAGCTCTACTCTACTCTACAATACTCTACTCCAGTGGTTCCCAAACCTGTCCTGAAGGACCCCCAACACTGCACGTTTTCTTTGTCTCCCTAATCAAACACACCTGATTCAACTCATCAGCTCATTAACCCATGTGATAATGAGCTGATGAGTTGAATCAGGTGTGTTTGATTAGGGAGACAAAGAAAACGTGCAGTGTTGGGGGTCCTTCAGGACAGGTTTGGGAACCACTGCTCTACTCTACTCTACTCTACTCTACTCTACTCTACTCTACTAGCTCTACTCTACTCTACTCTAACAGCTCTACTCTACTCTAACAGCTCTACTCTAACAGCTCTACTCTACTCTAACAGCTCTACTCTACTCTAACAGCTCTACTCTACTCTAACAGCTCTACTCTAACAGCTCTACTCTAACAGCTCTACTCTAACAGCTCTACTCTACTCTACCAGCTCTACTCTACTCTACTCTACTCTACCGACTCTACTCTACTCTAACAGCTCTACTCTACCAGCTCTACTCTACTCTAACAGCTTTACTCTAACAGCTCTACTCTACTCTACTCTAACAGCTCTACTCTACTCTAACAGCTCTACTCTACTCTAACAGCTCTACTCTAACAGCTCTACTCTACTCTAACAGCTCTACTCTACTCTAACAGCTCTACTCTACTCTACTCTAACAGCTCTACTCTACTCTAACAGCTCTACTCTACTCTACTCTAACAGCTCTACTCTACTCTAACAGCTCTACTCTAACAGCTCTACTCTACTCTAACAGCTCTACTCTACTCTACTCTAACAGCTCTACTCTACTCTAACAGCTCTACTCTACTCTACTCTAACAGCTCTACTCTACTCTAACAGCTCTACTCTGCTCTACTCTACTCTACTCTAACAGCTCTACTCTACTCTACTCTACCGGCTCTACTCTACTCTAACAGCTCTACTCTACTCTACCAGCTCTACTCTACTCTACTCTACTCTACTCTACTCTACTGGCTCTACTCTAACGGCTCTACTCTACTCTACCAGCTCTACTCTACTCTACTCTACTCTACTCTACTCTACTCTACTCTACTCTACTCTACTCTACTGGCTCTACTCTACTCTAACAGCTCTACTCTACTCTACTCTAACAGCTCTACTCTACTCTAACAGCTCTACTCTACTCTACCAGCTCTACTCTACTCTACTCTACTCTACTCTACTCTACTGGCTCTACTCTAACGGCTCTACTCTACTCTACCAGCTCTACTCTACTCTACTCTACTCTACTCTACTCTACTCTACTCTACTCTACTCTACTCTACTCTACTCTACTGGCTCTACTCTACTCTAACAGCTCTACTCTACTCTACCAGCTCTACTCTACTCTACTCTACTCTACTCTACTCTACCGGCTCTACTCTACTCTAACAGCTCTACTCTACTCTACCAGCTCTACTCTACTCTACTCTAACAGCTCTACTCTTCTCTACTCTACTCTACCGACTCTACTCTACTCTAACAGCTCTACTCTACCAGCTCTACTCTACTCTACTCTAACAGCTCTACTCTACTCTACTCTACTCTACTCTACTCTACTCTACTCTACTCTTTCCTCTGAGATTTATATTGTGACCCTGTCAGTTCTGTGTGTGTGTGTGTGTGTGTGTGTGTGTGTGTGTGTGTGTGTGTTTAAGTATTGATAGTTTGGGTGTGTCCTTTTGTAAGGGTGTAACTGTACAGAAATAACTTTTTGAGGTTGAGGAATGAGAAAGAATTGACACATTTATACAGTATATATCATAAATTGACCACACACACACACACACACACACACACACACACACACACACACACACACACACACACACACGTAGTATCTGAGAAATGAAGACAGAGAGGTTGATTGAGTTTTGGGTTTGCTGAGTTTTTGGCATTTGATTGGTCTGCGCTGGTGAAGTGGGAGGAGCCAGATGGCTGTTGGGATGCTGTGACATTCACATATATTAATGTGTTTGTTTATTTAATTTTTTTAAAATATATTCATAAAATAAAAAATATATATTAATTTTAATGCATTAAAAATATTAAATGTAAGTAATGCATCATCTGTTTTTTTAGCTTCACAGTATATGATCACACTATCATTTATTCAAGTGCTTTTGAACCAGCGCTTTTGTAGCTTTATTAAGGATTAATCTATCTATCTATCTATCTATATATATATATATATATATATATATTTATATATATATATATATATATATATTTATATATATATATATATATATATATATATATATATATATATATATATATATATATATATATATATTTATATATATTTATATTTATATATTTATTTTATTAAAAAAAAAATTCAGAGCAGGTAAAAATCAGAACCGGCCCGACTGGACCAGTAGAAAAAATCCTTAGTGTTGAGTCCTGATATTTTAAAGACACGGCTAAATGTGATATTTATGATAATCGGTTTATGTGAAGTTCACTTAAGTTATGTTTTTAAAGGCTATTAAATGTTAAAAATGATGTCTCTTAATCAGACTGTAATGTTGACTGGCTATAATTACACATTTCATCCACATAACTGGAGAAAAATCTCTTTACATCAGTAGCCGTATTAGTATCAGTGATACTGGCCTTCATTCACAGTAAATTAAATGTGCCTGAAAATGTGCTTGTTATTAATAAACAGATATTTAGATAACGTAATATTTCTGTATCTCTCTGTGGTAACATTTATAAACATTTATAATGCGCATACCTGCAAGTTTTGATATCCACATTGATTATCACATTCCACGATGCTGACTCACAGATTCTCAGGTAACACATTCGGAGAATCAGCATGTTTTGTTTGGTCACCATAGAAACGCTGTCTATAACAGGTGACCGCTGATTTCCTGTGAAGAGGAAGTGATGCGCTGATGTTTATTGCTGACCTGCACTGCCCTCGTGTGGCAGGATTGTGCTTGTGCCACATTGATTTATGTCAGATTACTAACCAATATTAACCTCATAGACTAAAATGTGTTATGAAAATGTCTTTCTTATTGAAATGTGATTTTTGTCCATGTCTTAAATTCAATAATATAGAAATATTATTGTGTTGTTATAGATTTGTAATAGTTTTAGGCCCCTTGATTCCTTTCTACTTCCTTCTGTCTTTCTTTCCGACCTGTTTTCCTCCCTCTCTTTCTCTGGGCTCTCATGTTTTTTTTTCTTCTTGTCTTTCTCTGCTTCTCTCGGTATTTAGTTTTCATTTTTTTTTTCTTTCCTGCTTCTGTACAGACTCTCAAACGGCTGATTCCTGATGAGGTAGGTTCACACACGTGTGTTCTGTGTGTTTTAACTCTCCTGTCGCCTCCTTCCACGTAACACCACTGACATCATCACCGTGACCTTTCACCCCTCACGATCTGTCTGTAACGCACGCCTTGCCTTCACGCGTCTGATCACTGCAGAACTGAACGCCTGACCTCGGATCAGTGTTCATGCTGACAGACTGCAGAAACTGATCTTACGTCAGCCTTTGTTCAGTGATTTCACGCACACTCTCACTCTCACTCTCACTCTCACTCACACACACGCTCTTTCACTCTCACTCGCTCTTTCACTCTCACTCACTCACTCACTCACTCACTCACTCACTCACTCACTCACTCACGCTCTCTCTCTCTCTCACTCTCTCTCTCACTCTCTCACTCACTCTCTCACTCACTCACTCACTCACTCACTCACTCACTCACTCACTCACTCACTCACACACTCACTCACACACACACACACGCTCTTTCACTCTCACTCGCTCTTTCACTCTCTCTCTCTCTCTCACTCACTCACTCACTCACTCACTCACTCACTCACACACGCGCGCGCGCGCGCACGCACGCTCGTTCTCACTCACTCACTCACTCACACTCTCTCTCTCACTCACACACACACATGTCTGTGTTTGTCTGAATAGTTTTTGATGTTTTAGCACTGGGTCAGATTGGTTCAAACTGAAGGTGTCATTCCACAGTGGTATAGATTCATATTTGTGTCAAGCTGAATCATGTTTTATGCGTTTTGATAATTGCTGTTATGAGAAGTTATAGATTCAAATAGTTTTACTTGGAATGTCTTTTCTACTTTGCCAGTATTGACCAGACAATACAGAGAAAATTATATCAGAACACATTTTATTTATTTCAATTTGTTTATTTCAATTTGTTTATTTATGACTTATTAATTATGTATTTTATTTGGTTTATTTTTATTTGTTTATGACTTATTGTTTTCTTATTTAAAATTTATTTGTTTACTTGTTTATATACTTTTTTCTCTTATCAACAAGACTATAGTGGATCTGTTCATTTATTAAAATTTTTAATGTTTATTATTTTTAATATGAATATGATAAACACTTTGGTTGGATAATTTATTTTAAAAATAAACTTTTTAATAATATGAATAAAAAAATTACATTCATGATATTCATATTGTACATGAAGAAAAAAAATAACTTTTACTTATCCAATATTTAATTTTTTTTATTTTAATATAAAAATAAATTAAACAGTACCCCCCCCCCCCCCCCCCCCCCAAAAAAAAACCCTAGAAAATCAGTGTATATTTAAAATATCAGCCTTTATTATCTGTTATCAGCTATAACACAGATTCTTGTCATTATTGTCCAGAGGTTCAGTAGTTTGATTGATTATGATTAAGTCGTGTTGACGACTCTCTGTAAGTTACTTGAACAGATTCCTCAGGAGAGCTGGATTCTGCAGGATTACAGGATTGTTCTGGAATTTTCTCAAACACCTTTTGTTCGTGTTGATTGACTGACTTGTTGAGATAAGAGTATAAAGACAATTAAATATGAGATATGATATCAGTTCACTGATCCCAGCAGAGAATGTTCCGTCTAATTAAACTCCTCCTCTGTTCAGAATGGAATACTAGTGCACTGCACAGTGTACACTGCATACTGCATACTGCACACTGCATACTGCACACTGCATCGTGTTTTCTGTGTGGTATGCAACAATAAACATTTCCAACAGTGGTATGTTATATCACACTGGAAATGAAAGGTCAATTCGAGCACATTGCATCATGGGATATAGATTTTCAAACAGTGAGTTCTGGTTGCATGGTGCATCTAGGACATTTAAGACCATGCTTAGTAAAACTTCACACACTGTGCATGGTGTAGGATGTTGGTATGCCATTCTGAACATGCAGTGACTATCCTCCTGTGTGTTTCTGCTGTTTGACCTTTTGCCCTTTGACCCTGTGTCAGCTGGAGCGCTTCACCAGCATGCGGACGAAGAAGGAGAAGTCGGTCCCGGCGGCGAACAGACACTCAGCGGCCGCCCAGTATGAGCTTCCGTCTCAGTCCGCGTCACTGCATGAGCTCTCGGACAACGATGTGCTCGACCTGTTTGAGCAGATGCTGGTGAGTGTGTGTTGTGTGTGCGTGTGCGAGTGTGCGAGTGCGAGTGCGAGTGTGTGAGTGTGTGGACCTACTTAACCATATTTTGGGGACAAAAAATCTGGACCCAGAAGTAAGCAGAAGTAAGAAGTAACCCAGAAGAAGTTTTGTGAAACTTCACTTAACAAAATCTCTCAAAACCTCTTTTTACTTTGTTTATTTAAAAAAGAAATATGAAATTCATGATAAAATAAATAGAAAAATATGGAATTGAAAATATATATACATTTTTCCTAAACTCTTTTTTGGTTGGATCTATTAATTTATTTTAAAAAATGCAATAGTATGAGTTAATAAATTAATTAATATTTTTAGTTGATTTAATTAATATTAATTCATATAAATATTTTTCATGATAAAATGAATTTTCTATTAAATAAAAAAATATATAATAATGATAAATTCATATTATTCACAAAAAATAAAATTATAGGTAATGACGGATTATCTTCATTTTGATTTTTTCCTTTACAAAATATTTGTCTCTGTCTATAGGTGGATATGAATCTGAATGAGGAGAAGCAGCAGCCGCTGAGACAGAAGGATATCATCATCAAGAGAGAGATGGTGTCTCAGTATCTGCACACCTCCAATGCTGTAAGAACACACACACACACACACACACACACACACACACACACACACACACACACACACACACACACACACACACACACACACACACACACACACACACACACACACACACACACACAAGCAAGCCTGTCTGTTAAAGTTTGAATGCTATATATTAGCTGAAATAATTTAGATTTATAATATGCATATCATATTATGTCACACACATCTGCTGCTGTAAACACTCTCACAGTTCTAGCTTTGATTTCCAGAGTGTGTGTTAAATCTTACATTCTATCTCAATCTCTGCCTGCATCCGAAATCACACACTTCCCTACTATATAGTAGGCGAAAAACTATGTCTGAATTCACAGAATTCAAAAAAAGTGTGTATATTCTGAAGTGTGTATATGATGGACACTTTACTATCCCATGAGGCCACAGGATTTATGAATGGAAGTGACGTAACTGACTCTGGTAGGTCACATGATATTGACAACATGGTAAATGTAGTACGTCCTGAAATACATTCATACTATGTAGAATGTATTTTTTTATAGCAGTCGCGAAGTAATTACTTATTCAAAACAAGTACCGGTACCTACTCAAGAGAGTGTGATTCCTGACACAGCCTCTGTGAATCAATCAGTGAGTCTCTGAGGTGATGAACATGATCAGGTGCTCTTCCTGTGGCGGTTTAATGCTCTTCCTGTCTCACACACACACACACACACACACACACACACACACACACACACACACACACACACACACACACACACACACACACTCACACACACACACCCACAGGATGCGGTTCAGGTTTCTCTACAGATGTCAGAGAGGACACTGCTACTGTTCATCTGGATCATAATCAGCTTTATATGTTTCAGATATTTTCAATATTGACCCATTCAGACCAATACAGATAAAATAACATAAATAATATATTATCTGATCTGTTCATTTCTTAAATAGTAAAATGTTTATATATATATATATATAGAGCATTGTTACGGTATAAAAATTCCAGTATTCGATACCAAT
Source organism: Abramis brama (assembly GCF_963993115.1). Classification (NCBI taxonomy): domain Eukaryota; kingdom Metazoa; phylum Chordata; class Actinopteri; order Cypriniformes; family Leuciscidae; genus Abramis; species Abramis brama. Next base: position 4,808,971 of record NC_139975.1, read on the forward strand.
ATCAGTCATATTATGGTAAAATCGATATCATAGCAAATACTGTTGGAAGTATTTCTCTACTATATTTAACTTTTTGAAAATAAATATATTAATTTAATTAAATGAGTTTATTATTTATGATGATAATAATTATAAGTAAATAATAAATTTAAGCAGCATGTAGCCTTGAAAATGTTTATAAGTAAACAATTATTAGACTAAATGTTATATCATGATATGAGTAGTTTTATTTCAGAGAGGACACTGCTGATGTTCATCCGGATCATAATCTGCTTTATACATGTCATTTTATTCTACTGACACGGGACTAGTTTCAGATTTTTTTTTTTTTTTACTTTCAATATTGAACCAGTCAGACCAATACAGATAAAATAATGTAAATAATATATTAGCTGATCTGTTAATTTATTAAATATTCAATTTTGAACCAGTCAGACAAATACAGATAAAATAATATAAATAATATATTAGCTGATTTGTTAATTTATTAAATATTCAGTTTTGAACCAGTCAGACAAATACAGATAAAATAATATAAATAATATATTAGCTGATTTGTTAATTTATTAAATATTCAGTTTTGAACCAGTCAGACAAATACAGATAAAATAATGTAAATAATATATTAGCTGATTTGTTAATTTATTAAATACTAAAATGTATGTTTTTTTTTTTTAAAAATATATAAATAGCATTGTTACAGTACAAAAATTCCAGTAGTCGGTACCAATATAGTTCTCGAAGCCATAGCAAATACTGTTGGAAGTGTTTTTTACTACTATATTTCACTTTTTGAAAATAAATAAATTAAATTAAATTAGTTTATTATTTATGATGATAATAGTTATAAGTAAATAATAAATGTAAGTAGCATGTAGCCTTGAAAATGTTTATAATTAAACATTGTTTATAAAAAGATCAAGTGAAAAATAACTATTAGAATGAAGGGCAAAGAAACACAGAAACAATACATTGAACAAGTGTCAGGTCTATCAATCTCTCAGACTTAATGTACATCTATTTCACATACAGAATCAGATTGTTTTCTCCCGTCTGTTGCACTGATTATATTAATCATTGCAGTTTTGGATTCAGTCGTGCAAAAGATTTCCATTTCAAATAAATGCTGTTCTTAAACTTTCTATTCATCAGTCCTGAAACAAGTGTCACAGTTTCCATCAAACATATGAAGCAGCACAACTGTTCTCAACATTAAAAATAATAATAGAGTATGATACTGGAGTAATGATGCTGAACATTTTATCACAGCTTTGATCACAGGAAGTCGTCTAATAATAAAGAGTCAGACTGGCAGGAAATGCATTTTATGTTTTTTTTTTCTGGTTAAAGAGAAAGTTTGGAAATGAAAATTGTCATCATTTACTCTCCCTCAAGTTGTTCCAAACTTCTGTTGAACACAAAAGAAGATATTTTGAAGAATGTCAGTAACTAAACAGTTGATGGACCCCATTGACTTCATAATTGTTTTTGTTTTCCATAGTCAATGGGGTCCATCAACTCTTTGGTTACCCATATTCTTCAAAATAGGGGCAAAATATAAGACAAAATCTTATATCACGATATGAGTAGTTTTATTTCATGATAACAATATATCACAATATACAGTAGTCAACATTTGAAGTGGATCAAAACCTTTCATCAAAGTTATACATGAATTTTGAACAATACCCGTTCTTGTCTTATAGAACTATATATTATATTTTATAATATTTATGTGTATATGTATATATGTATGTGTGTGTGTGTGTATATATGTATGTGTGTGTGTGTGTATATATGTGTGTGTTTGTGTGTATATTATATATTACTAGGATACTTTTTATAGGACAACTCTGATCAACTTTTTTGATCCACTTCAATGATAAATGAAATAGACCTACCTGAAAAACTCATGCATTATCAATGAAAAAAAGGCTTCTACATAAATTGTATAAAGTAATGTAAAGAAATGTATAAAAACACAATACATAGTCTTTACTGTGTAAATTAAATATACATTTATTCTTATTACAGTTACAAAACTGATTCAGTCGAGAGCAGAGAGAGATTTTCTCTTTTTTTGTTGTTTGATTAGCATTAATAATAACAGGTAAATTAGGCTGCTGTCACTTTAAGACCGGCTGCACGGATCCAATATACTCGTGAGTTAGCTTTGAGTTAGCAAGCCTAATGAGGCGGCAAAAACACTCAGTTCAGTTCTTACACGCTTTATTCATGTCTCTCCGACAGCACATTCATATTCTGAAATGAGTTCTCTTATGCTGCTAATTGCGCTTCAACGGTTTAACACTTGTTTTGAACCTTTTTTAACTTAAAAACACATGCAAGCGATAAGCTTTTGTGACCGCGCAGCACAGCAACGTCATATGAGCTTAATCGTGATCGAAACATTAGTCCAAAATCTCTACTGGTTAATCGTGTATAACAGTATATATACAAAATATCATCTTTTGTGTTCGGCAGAAGAAACAAACTCATACAGGTTTGGAACAACTTGAGGGTGAGTAAATGATGACAGAATTTTCATTTTTAGGTGAACTGTCCCTTTAAGAGAAAATATTGATCAAAAAAAGTTCTGCGAATGCAGACCATGTAAAGCATTAATGTGCAAAATGAGGCTTTAGAGCGTCATTACGGGTGTGTGACATCAACACTGCACTTGTTCATACTGTAAACTCATTCTACGCTCTGTGTGTGTGTTTTAGGGTAGGAGCCAGAAGGAGAGCTCGAAGTCGGCGCTGATGTACATCCAGGAACTGAAGACCGATCTGAGAGACGCACAGTTACTGGGCTGCCTGGAGTCACTGCGGGTGTCATTAAACAACAACCCCGTCAGGTACACACACACACACACACGCACTTACAGTGAGCCGTTTCTATGTGTCTGATTTCAGCTGATCGCTGTGTGTGTGTTTTTCTCAGTTGGGTCCAGACGTTTGGAGCCGAGGGTTTGGCTTTGCTTCTGGCGTTCCTCAAGAAACTTCAAGATGAGAGAGAAGAACCCTCGTATGACACACACACACATACATAATGTTCATTTTCTAGATGTGTCCTATAGAAGAGGGATTCTGCATTGAGGGAACGTTTTAACTCCTGAATATTTCATTCACCATTAGAGCTGTGATAATGTTGCTAAAAGTAGTTTTTAAAGCAAATATTAAAGAAACATTCTAGGAGTAAAATATGAAAACTATATGGAAAAAATAACAATTCCTGATGAAGGTCTCGTGACCGAAACGTTACATTAAAATAAGACTTGCAGACTATAGCGTTGTGCAGGATTAATCTGGTTTTATTTGATTATTTACTTCTATTTATTCTTTTGCACCTTCTTATAGGATTTAAGGAGTTGCAATTTGCATTTTATTTATATTTAGTTATTAGGTACTTTATAAGTCTATATTAAGAAATAAGGTACCAGATGTCATTGTAATTGTAGTCACGACTAAAGAGTTTTGATAGACACCTAATATTTTAGTTTTAATGTATCTTATATTATATGCTAATTGGTCAATAATTATGAGTAATTATGATCCCGGATGCTAATGATTTCAATATATGCCTCGAGCACACGATGATGTGATTTATTTCTATCGCTCTCTGTGTTTCGCAGGAATGGTGGGACTGGTGTTAAATGTCAACATGAGATCATTCGATGTCTCAAAGCGTTCATGAACAACAAGGTGAGAGCAGATCTGAGCTTGTATTAATTACACACGTACAGACACATGTGGAAACTGTTATTAATGTCTCTTTCTCTCTCAGCACGGTCTTAAAGCCATGCTGACGTCACCGGAGGGAATCCCTCTCCTCGTGCGATCAATCAATCCAAAAGTCCCGCACATGATGGTAGATGTTGTCAAAATTCTGTCTGCCATCTGTATCCTGGAGCATCCAGGGAACACGTGAGTGTGTGTGTGTGTGAAGCTGTGTTGAGGTGGTCTAAACTAAATGCTTTCTCCTGATTTGTATAGCCACACAAGCTCATCAAGTGCATTTTTGCCTGGTGCCAAATAGATGCCCGATAACAGAAATCATGTTCATCTGAGGAGGTTACCATAGCAATAGTCCTTTAGTATAACTATGGGATGGAACACAGACAAAAAACATTATTACTGTCACTACTTATCACTTTAATATAAATGATATATTATTGCATTAGAAAACATGTATGAACTAGTGCTGTAAAATCGATTATTTATACAGTACGTACACACACACAAACACACACACACACACACACACACACACACATATATACATACACACACACACACACACATACACATATACACATACACATATACACACACACACACATATACATACATACACGTATACATATATACATACACACACACACATATATATAAATACTTTTATGTTAGATGCGATTAATCAATTTGACAGCACTAATATTTACACAAATATTTAAAAAATAAAACTTATTCAGTATTTATATTTTTTAATGTTTTGTATTTTCTGTTTGCATTTTAATTTATTTAAAGTTTTAGTATTTTTTTCTTATTAGTATTAGTTTTGAAAATTTTAATTTATAAGTCTATATCGTTTTTATTAATTTCTAGTTTATGTCTTAAAGTGATCCAATTATACATTAGCAAGTCATTATAAATGAATGTGAAATTATCATTCTGACTACGAACAACCTTAAATGAGAATGATGAGCCACGGCTGAGATGGACGGTTTTAAGATGCACCTTTAATAAGTGTAAGATGATGTGTGTGTGTGTGTGTGTGTTTCAGTCACGAGCGTGTTCTGGAGTGTATCACTGAACATGGTGAAGAGCAGGAGATCGAGAGGTTCCAGCCGCTGCTGTCCGGCATGCAGAGAAACTCCATCACTCTCAAGGTCAAACACAAGCTGCTGACACACGGGGTCGAGTCATTAACCCTCACCTGCCCTAATGATGTCGACTGAAACGTGTGTGTGTGTGTGTGTGTGTGTGTGTGTGTGTGTGTGCAGGCCGGCTGTATGCAGCTAATCAACGCTCTCATCAGTCGCGTGGAGGAGCTGGACTTCAGGATCCATCTGAGATCAGAGCTCATGAGACTGGGACTCAAAGACATGCTGAAGGTCAGAACACACACAGGGTTTCAGTCACAGCAAAAACACAAGACTATACTTATAGAAAAAAAAAGGTTCATTGGGGTTCTATATAGAACTCTTCTTGACTCAATGTTTAATAACCCTTTATGCCAAAGGTTCTATAGAAGGAGAAATGTCTTAAATGATTGCATAATAGTTTAGTTTAATGGGTAATTTCTGTTTAATTCATAAGATTTAATTAAAACAAAGAATGGAACCCCTAAAATGTTCTTTATATAAAGAACCTAACAGAATTTCTTGAAGGTTCCATATAGAACCTTTTCTTTGAAGAGTGTACTTTACTTAAAAAGTTACATATTAATGTCAATATTAATGTCGAAAGAAAGAGAAAGAAAGAAAGAAAGAAAGAAAGAAAGAGAAAGAAAGAAAGAAAAGTCAGTGTGCTTCAAAAAAGTTCATTAGTATTATCTTAAGAAAATATCATACATATCATTTTTGCAGAATGAATCAGATTTGATGACATGTTTTGATTGTCTCGTGTCTCTTCTGTACATGTGCAATGAAGCATAACGTGCATTTTGTCACTTGTTTGTTAATGGGAATATCACACTACTGAGAATCACACACCATTCAAAATTTCACTTAAATTCTCCATCTGTGTGTGTAGGAAGTGAGGTCGATCGAGAACGAGGAGCTCAAGGTTCAGTTGCAGGTGTTTGAAGAGCAGGCTGAAGAAGACTCTGAAGATCTGCGCTCGCGGTTGGATGATGTCCGCATCGAGATGGAATATCCTTCACTGCTGGCGTTAATCATCTCTCCAACACGCTTTTCAAAAGCTTTGGGTTCAGTTCTGGGCTTTGTAGGTTTAAAAACATTTAGCTGCATCTGATTGTAGTTCCCAAGCTGACCGCCAGGGGTCGCAAAAGTGCAGAATCATTTTTACAAGACGATTCTTTATTTTACACTCTGTATAGAGGATCATATCACATAATACATTTATGTGATTTTGTCTTTGTTTATAAAAAAAAAAAAACGTTTTCCTCATTTCCAATGTGAAGATATTTCCCAATCATAGCATAGGTTCATTTACATTTAGAAAGCACAGTAGTAAAAAAAAAAAAAGCTGTAGTTTTGTTTAATTTTCTCATTTAAGAGTCAGAGAGACAGTGAAAATGATCATGAAAACTAATTTATGACTTATTTGGTGCAAGATGCCTCCATTAAGATTATAAGTAGACTATATAAAAAAAATGCAAACGTGCTGAATATGACCTTTTTAAATATTTTATAAAAATCTTATTTTCAGGTTTTGTCCACCAGGTGTCATCAGAAAGTCTAGCCTAAATCCATCATTCAAAAATACATTGTTTAATTGAGATATATATATTTTTTTATATTTATTTGAGAAGGTTGCATCATTATATAGTCTTAGAAATGATCACAGTAGAGCTGAATGAAAAATGGCCTACTATTCGTGTAATTTACATGATGTTTTAGTATTTGTATACTATTATCATTTTCATTCATATTTTCAATTAGCTTTTATTTTTATATTTAAATTCTTTAAATACATTTTTAGTAATATTTTGTGCTTTTTTTAATATATACTATATACTTTTTTTTTTTAAATAAGTTTGTTTCTTCTAATTCAGTGTTAGTTTTATTTCAGATAGTAATTTTAGTGTGTCAACTTAAACTAAACAAAAACATTGACATTTTGGCTGTCCAATGAACTGAAATCTATCATCAAATATTTATTTTATTTCAGCTTAATGTGTTTAATAGTGTAGTTAACAGGTGTATTTTCAGGTGTTATTCTGAGTAATGCTGTTGTTCTTTAACTCTGTGTGTTCACTGATGTGACCGAAGTCTTCCAGATCTTGATGAACACAGTAAAGGACTCTAAAGCTGAACCTCTGTTCCTGTCGCTGCTCCAGCACCTGCTTCTGGTGCGAAACGACTACATGTCCAGGTATGAGCGCACATCACCCCATACTAACCCCTACTGTGACCTTTGACCCTCTCTGAGAATTACAGACGTCACAATTGAACTTTGAGTGAATTCAGTTGATGTGTGCTGTATTAATGAAACCGTGATTGACGACTAGTTGTCTGTCACATCGCTGACATACATATATAAGTCTGAGCCTCGAGGGTTATTTAGCTGTCAATCACTGATGTTAGAGATGTCAACTTCTCTCAGGTTGCGAAAAATGGCAGAAAGTGAGGTTATTGTGTGGTTGAGGAGCAAGAAAAACACCTGTCAAGAGTTTAGATTGATGAGAGAAGGAAAGAAAAAAGTTGGAGGGGTGAGACATGATATAATGCTCTGTTTTAAAACCCTAGTAAGTTCCCTAGCCTCTCTGCTGTCTGTGTAGACTGCATAATAAAAGTCATAGAAGTGACTGTGTTTGAACACAATACTCCATGACACATAAATAGTGCCGCTCACCTGCATTATTTTCATTAAAGGACAATTCCGGCGCAAAATGAACCTTGGGCTTAATAACACATGGGTACCGAGTCGACCTTCGCTGGGATGTGTTTTCATGCTAATCGAATGTACCCAGTTTTAGCTTGAATCACGCTAGCTTGAAGCTTATTACGCTAGTATATAGGTACCCTGGTAATCCAGAGTTCTCGCGAGAGCACAAGTTGAATTTGCTCAGCGAGTTACTCTGGCGTCGAGTAATGATGCTCATTAAATATGCCCTTGTATCCGAGCTGCACCAATCACAGCGGGTTATCTGATATAGGCGGGCCAGAGGCGAGATGACGACAGCGCTGTGACGTCAAAGTCATTAGTAAACATTGCAAGATGGCTATGGATGTTTGAAACGGCTTTGGCCGCTACAATGAACGAGTTAGACTTGGCTTTTTATCTAAAAGAGGAACAGAAGACTCCTCTCGAATCGTTCCTTTGCAAGAAGGGCGTTTTTGCTGTTTTGCCGACCGGATACGCAAGAGTCTAATCTACCAGTTAGCTCCGCTGGTAGCTAAGCGTATGGGGCTTGTTGTGATTGGTCGTAGTGTTATCCAATTGCGTGCAGTGAGATTTTCAAATGCATGCTTGGTGCCGCCCCTCGAGCTGGCCGATCTTCATTAGTCGACGCCAGACCATTAATCTTTCAGATTTGGGTCTGGATTTCCAGGTTAGTATATAGGGCATAGAATAAGTAAAAAGAAATCGCTAGTTAATACCACTAACAAGGCTCAAAATAGCCCCACACTAACAAGGTAGCATAATGAGGGTCCCTACGTGCAAACCTAAGTGTACAGACAGTTTAATAAGAAGATACTTTATAAAGACCGTACACTTCGCGTATACAGGCAGGAGCCATCTTTGGAAAACAGTCTCGACCAGTCGAACCACGGACGCGGTGCTACGTGAGCTGAACTGTGACTTGGAAACTCATATGGTCCGTTGTTTCGTGGTTCGACTGGTTGAGGGAAAAAAAAAAAACGGTCTAAAAAAAACAAACATTTTTATTAACTGAAATAAAATATAAAACTTGAACAGCATTTCTCTAGCCTGACAAGCCAGACCCACATCAAGATGTTGGGTCTGGGAACACACCATTGGCACGGCTCAATCCGAGGGGCGGGATTAACGGTTGTCTTTCAGATTCCCTCTGCACGCAATAGGATAGCGCTACAACCAACCAGAGTGTTTTCCCACCAGGAGCTGGTTGATAAATTAAACATTTGCCGTATCCGGTCGGCAAAACTCTGAACACATCTTCCTTTTTTAAGAATGACTGTGAAGTTATCAGGGTTTCTTTGCCTCAGTGTCTGCCAAAACTTGAAAAAAGGCTTCAGTCAACTTTAGAGGGTGCATGGAATAACTCAAAACATCTGATTTTTCATTATCGAAGCAATTTATTGAAAATCTCTCAGCAATGACTTGATCTTCTTGTACTTGTTTTCAATGGATATTTCAGATGGTTAGCTTAATAACCAGTCAATAATATTCAGCCGTTCTTTGTTCTTTTCTCAAAGAAAAGCTTAACTCCAAGTCTTCCAGAGTCGAAAGGCCCATCTTCTTTGTTTTCAAGTAGTAGGGAATCATCACAACTCTGCCGTCATTATGTTAAGCCCGCCCACCGACTCTATACACGATGTGATTGGCCTGACTAGAGTTTGGTTTTTCCAGCTCGCAAGCCAACGGAGAGTTGCTAGACGACACTGATATAAAATAAAATTTGAGATGACTTGGAAAAAGTGTCCCAATCAACCTGAATTCACCCTACTAAAATAACTAAAGCTAAATAAACACTAATAAAATCCACATTTATCTCTCTGCATCCATCATCCTGGATAATAACTGTACTGTGCTCATTCAGAGGTTGTCTTCTCATTAGAGATGGATTTGGTCAAACGAGGCTTGTTGGAATTAAACTGCTTACCAAATCCAACAGCCTTTGAGTCGCCAACGGTGCCTTAAAGGGACAGTTCACCATAAAATGAAAATAATGTCATTATTTACTCACCCTGCTGTTGTTCTAAAATCAAATCATGTCATCAAATATGGAGGAATAAGTGCACAAGTCTTATGGACTACTGTTATGATGCTTTTGCCTCACTCTCTGTTCAGTATAACTGACTGAAAAAGAGCAACCAGGACAGTCTTTTACACATTTTTTTCCTGTTATGTTACACAACAGAAAATAAGTCATACAGGTGCAGGAGCAGATGAGGGTGAATAAATAATGACAGAATGATCATTTTCGGCTGAACTGTCCCTTTAAGAGATTATATTGTAGTTATTCTCACTACAAAGTGAGAGTTTATGGATAAAGGAGGGAAACGAGAGATGGATGTAGTCTGAGACTAGGAGACGTTTGATTGATGGGCAGCAGGAGGCGGATGCGGTTGCCGATGGCGACCGGCTCTAAATAAGAACCCAGCCACTGTGTGACACCCCCGCTTCAGTTAACTACCAGATATACACACACACACACACACCGATGCATTTAAGAGGTTTTTTTTTTGGCAGGAAAATGATTGCAGTGGAGAAAAGACACACATTTCTTTCATTTCTGTTTCTCTAACCTGCACGTCTAAAATCACCCACACACTCTTATTCTCTCTTAAGAGCTCTCTCTCTCTCTCTCTCTCTCTCTCTCTCTCTCTCTCTCTCTCTCTCTCTCTCTCTCTCTCTCTCTCTCTCACTCTCTCTCTCTCACTCACTCACTCACTCACTCACTCACTCACTCACACACACACACACACACACACACACACACACACACACACACACACACACACACACACACACACACACACACACACACACACACACACACACACACACACACAACAAAGAGATGGTGTGAGAATGAAAAGACACGGACAGATGGAGAAACTGTGTGTGTGTGAGGGTTTGTAAATGCTTTCAGGATGTCAGACTTGTTGCTTGTTTCTTGTCTGCTCAATGTGATCCGACAGGCAGGAAATTGGAGAGCCTGTTTCTGTCATCTGTGTGTGTGTGTGTGTGTGTGTGTGTGTGTGTGTGTGTGTGTGTGAGAGAGAGAGTGGAATGTTAGTGAACTGCACAGTATATATTGTATACTACTTTTTAGCGCATTGCATAATGGGATACATTGTCAAGGTTTCTTCTTTTGCATCCTGTGCATTTTACCAAATGCAGTCGATCACTTGTGATTTTTCATGGATAATGAAAATTCTCTTACTGTGCACAGCGTTCGTACTGCATACATAATGAGTGCTTAATTATTTAGAGTTTAAAGAACACAACACGGGATATGTTTTAAATGGCATACTAATTTTTTCTTTTCTTTTATATTTTCTCACACTTTGTGTTTGAGAAGCATCTCTAGCCCTTCATTTCATGCTTATCAGTCTCTCAGTTCTTCACACTATTGATTTGAATGCTTTCATCCAGTTGTTTTTAGATGTTAGAGAAAACCTTAAAGGAAAAGTCCACCCTTAAATTAAAATTCTGTCGTCATTCAGTCAAGTCTGAGACGATTAGCAGAATGTTCATGATTCTGGCACCCATATGATGAGCATCAAGTGCCATGAAGCATCATAACAGAAGTCTGTCTGACTATATTCCAGGTCTGTTGTGTGAGAAACAAGTTAATCACAAACTTGTGCCGAGTTTGAATGACGAGTGTGAGACCTGGTGGACTGAATAAATCTTCTGTAGGATTTACTTTGCAACTACATTTCACAAATAATTACAAAGTAAAAAAAGAAGGGTCGCAGAATGATTTCAGCCTGATCTAATGAGATGAACCGCTCGTTTAGTTGTAGATTATGAGCAGAGAAGTGAAATAAATGTTATGTAAAGAGGTAAATGAGCGAGAACTGAGAGTTTTCAGAAAGGAGCTGAGCAAGAGAAGTGCGAGACGGAGCCGTTCTCCGCTGCCATCAGCAGAATCGTTTCATGAGTTTCTCTTCAGCGATTAATGTGCTGACACACGGCAGAAAGTGACGACGCCTGCGTATAATTATCCTCCAAATATAACCGCAGCTCAAATCCCCGAGCGGCCCGTCTGCCCACAAACAAACTCTCGTTTCACCACTTTAATCACTGGCGAGAGAGAATTAATTAGGATTATTCTGATTTCTCCAAAAGCCCCTGGTTAAACTCAAACGAGGTGCTGGGGTTTAAAAACACGGACACTAGGGGTCTCTCTCGCTCCACGGAAGAATCCGCGAGCTTGATGGAGGGAGGGAGAGGGAGGGGGAGAGAAAAGAGGGCAAATAAAGGAAAAAGAAACAGCTTGGTGGAAAATGAAGAACATATCGAGTTCGTTTCACACCAGGTCAAGATGGCAGATTTCTCACAAATGGACTGTCTGAAACAAACTCTCAAATATCAAACCATCACACACACAAACACGCAGGTGTCAGCTATTTTCAGTCTTTCTCTCTCACACACACACATTAAAATGACATCTGACTACACAGTTACACACAATCCCATATACAAAACTAGTGAGCTGCCTACCTAGACAGCATTTCTGAGAATCAGTTGATTTAAATCAGCTTATGCACTATTTGTCGTCTTATTTATTCTTCAGTTTCTTCTTATGTTTTTAATTTGCTATGTTGAGCACTTTAATTTACATTGTGTGTGAACTGTGTTGGATAAATACACTTGCCTTGCCTTAAATTATCTACGGTGTGTCATTTTGAAAGGTCACTGGAGGTCGTCATGGAAGGCTGGTGTGTGTGACCCTGTGTCGAACAGTGTGATGAAAATCTCTTACTTTATTTTATGAACTCAGCCCTCAATATCTCAGTTTGGCTTCCTTCCGAGCTTCAGATCTTCCTTACTGATGGTCGTCCAACACCGACTGACGTGTCTCTCTCTGTCTCTCAGGCCTCAGTACTACAAACTCATCGATGAGTGTACGGCTCAGATCGTTCTGCACAGGAACGGCTGTGATCCCGACTTCAAATGTAGGAAGTTTGAGCTGGACGTGGGTTTTCTGATTGGTAAGACACACACACACACACGCACACACACACACACACACACGCACACGCACACGCACACGCACACGCACACGCACACGCACACGCACACGCACACACACACACACATACATTTGTTTCACTATGTTAGTGAGGACATTGCATAGACTTCCATTGATTTTATATCAGGTTAATGATATTTTATTTTCTATGGCCTAACTCAACCCCTTCCCTAAACCCACCCATCACAGAAATATGCAAAACACTAGATTTAAATAAATACTTAAAAAAATAATGTTTTGGCCGATTTATGAGCCATTTAAGATGTGATGATCCGTAAAATGTCCTTACTAGTCGGTTGTCATAATATATCAATTTAAAAGTGAGGACATCTAGCCCTCACAAGTATAGTTCAACTTGTACACACACACACACACACACACACACACACACACACACACACACACGACACTAAAATGCCACATAGAACCACAGGGTGGCACCGTTCAGATCATCTCCAGTCTCATCCAGAGTAATCCGGCTGGACATTGAGAGTGCTCACAAACAAGCTCTTCAGGATTTAATGAAAACAAGCTCATTTTCTGATTATTAGTATGTAGTATTTGTCAGAGACGGTGTCTGGTTTGGCTCACATCGGCTGTGTGGGTCTGATGTTTGGACGAAGCTTCTTCAGCTGTGCTGAGGTTCTCAAAAAATATATTATTTAGGCCTAAATGTAAGATTTATTTGAATCGAATATACAATTTCCATCCATTTGGATTACACTGCAATGTGATGCATATATGTCACTCATACATTAATGAAACAGTTAAGATTTCTGTAATAGTACTACTAAACTCAACGAGTTTTAAATACACACTAACCAGATTTATATATGTATTATAGATAATAATATCGATTATAGATTTGATATTACATATGAACTTCTGTATTTCCTTCCATCATACTTATGTATCTCCATTACTCCTCCTGAACTTTCAAACTTATTACCATGTTTCCTTCCAAACTTCCTTCCACAATAGCTTCCATTCTTCCTGTCATACTTCTATACGTCCGTGTGAACTTCCATGCATACTTAGCTTAGCTCTGAACTTCCTTACTTCTGAACTTCCTTTCATACCTCATCACTTCTTTCAAGCTTCTTTCCACACCTTCTTCCATTTGAACTTCCTTCCATACTTCCATCAATATTCCCAAACTTCCCTCCTTTCCTTAATTTTTCCTTATATACTTCCTTTTGTACTTTCGTTTGAACATCTTTTCTTCCTTTCAAACTTCCTTCCATATTTCCATCCTTCATTTAATACTTGCTTATGAGCTTCCATGCATACTTTGTGCTTCTGTATGTCCTTTCAGACTTCCTTCCATATGAACTTCCTTGTGTATTTTTCTTTCAACTTCAAATTTTCCTTGCATAATTTTACTTCCTGCTGTACTTCCATTTTTAATTCGAATGTCCCTGCTGAATAAAAACTTTCTTCAAGTTCTCTGTCACCTCTGATCTCATTATCATATCTCACCATAAACTCCTCCCATTGGCTTCTGACGTCAGTGCTGACCCTCTCTCTGGTTAAACTAAGCTTAGTCCGCTTTCCTCAGACTCTTTTTAGGTTGGTGTTTGTAACAGACACGCGTGCGAGTGATATTGATCTGGAGTTCACAGAGACTTTAGGGTTTGAGAACAGACACAGAAGAGTTTTCCAGCAGCTTTAGATGTATAAATGTAGCGAGCGAGCTGCAGATTTTAATTAGATCGTTCAGTAATCAGAGCACGAATCACAGGAGCAAAAGAGACTTGTCGCAGTGAAAGGCACTTTATATACACACACACACACACACACACACACACACACACACCTATAAAACCATCTATTCACTCGCTGTCTGTCTCTCTTTCTTTCTAGATAACATGGTTGATCAGACCAAAGTGGAAATCAGTGAAGCCAAGGCCACGGATCTGGCAAAGAAGGTATTGACACACGGACAAACACGCTTGAGTCAGTATGAATGACACGGGTTTAAACCAAATTAGCGTCCTCCATTATGGATCAACAACACCAGATCTACTGCGGCATCACACACAGACACACACACACACAGACACACAGCCGCTGCTCCCAGACGCCCCCCCGCTGTCTCAGTGCGCCTGTCAGTTGACAGATGTGTAATTTGGGAGGTGAGACAAGCAGAACGGAGCCAAACTCTCCAAACACAGTCTACAATTACCTTGCGTGTGTGTGTGTGTGCGCGGTGTTAAGATGCCTTTTGGTCGATCGGATCACAAGTGGACGATGCTAAATACAGGTGTAAACCGGGTCTAAAACGTTTTGAGCTTGTCCACTTCCAGAGGTCGTCGAAAACGCATTCGACTGGATTGCTGTCGTAGTGTAAACGCTCATGTGATCGAATGTGTTCGAACAGACATAAAACACCGTCTGCTCTCCACCTACTGACCTAATGCTTTAACATTATGGAAAACGCTCTAGCCAGACGGGATTACACTTTGTCGAGTGGAGACCAAAGTTTGGTTTGAAGATGAAAAACACACCAAGCACAATGTTCTCTCATCATTCCTGATTTCTAACACACACTCACAGCGTTCGGCTGGTGTTGCGTCTGTCAGAGCAGAAACTAAAGCTGATGTTCTCTGTGTGTTTTTCTGTGTCTCCGGTCGTGTTCATATGTAAATTGCGTGAGCTTATTTTATCCATTAGATGGAAAGATC
>NC_139975.1:4829254-4864254 GCF_963993115.1 Abramis brama
TTGCTTGTTTTGATGTCCACACGTTCTTGTTCAGGAAATTACAGAGGCTAAAGCATTTCTATCATAAAGAAGTGGACAAATATTAAACATTGTTAACATTTGAATTAAGTGTTGTTTGGCCAATTAAAAAAGGATTTGATCATGCTCTAAGGCAGGGGTGGGCAAACTTTTTGGCTCAAGGGCCACACTGGGTTTTAAAATTTGACAGAGGGCCGGCCCAGTAGCAGATTATGAAACACGATCTCATGAAAGTGCGTATCTATACCACAAATTTTATTTCTCGTGCCATTTATACGCCAAAAATGTTTTTGCGTGCATATGCTGCGCACTGTAAACCCTTTGGTTAGGATTAGGGGTGCGGAGTGCGTGCCTATTACACGCCATAAAGTGCGTATCATATGCACGCGAAAACTGCGTATCATAAGCACTACAAATACAATTCGTGGTATTCGCACTTTCATGAGATCGGGCTGAGCAAACACATTTACGTTGTGGCAACGTCTGCGCGAAATTCAACAACTGAGAGACGACATTCTGACAATACATTTTTTATGCTAGATATCCCCCATTTAGCATGTTATGTTTTGAGGTTAATTTTTAATTAGTCAGATGTTAGATAATTATAGCCTATACTTTTTAAATATTGTTTATCCTTATTATTATTTAATGGGCCTAACAGTAAATTAGGAACAAAACACCTGCAAGTGTAGGCTACACTTAGAAGAGTAAAAATGACAGAAGGTTACGTTAATTCAACTTTATTAAAACTGCATATGGCAATTAGAGCCCGACCGATATGGATTTTTGGGCGCCGATGCCGATACCGATAAAAAAAAAGCCAGATACCGATATATCGGCCGATATTATTTATGTGTATATTATAATACAGTAGCAATATTATTTGTGTATTATAGTACAGTAAGTTTGGACACACTTTCCAATTGGTGTGTACAAACTTTTGATGGGTACTGTGTATAGAATACACAGTATAAACAGAATAAATATATAAACGGTTTGCAATGATCACTCAAATGTGGTGATCAAACACTTGTGTGACAAAGATATGTAATGGAGGCAGGGTGAATGATAGAATGAGAATTTGAGCTGTAACCAAACTAGTTTGCATTGCATTTTATATTATATTATATTCTAAATACTGTTGCATAATCTTCACTAACGACTTTGTCTTTTAATTTAGTCACGTTATTTAAAACATAACTTGTATCAATAAATATATCAAAAGTGTCACTGACAAAACCTTATCTTCTATTTTTAATCTAAATTTCTCTAATATCTACCAGTGGAGGAAGAACTCAGATCTTTTTAGTAAAGTAAAATTAATAATATCATAATGAAAACGTTTATAATTACATATGTACAGTAGTTTTATACTATTTTAAATAAGTAGTAAGCAAAATGTACTAAACGTGAAACTAGGCTATAGGGCTGGACCCGAATATTTGAATATTCGTTTGGTGGGTTGATATTCGATTAGAAAATTTGACATTCGAATATTCGTTTTTTTTGTTGTTTTTTTACATCTGGGATCCCCCGCGAAACGGTTCTCATTCGCGCTTGAATAAGGCCGGCGACACACTGACTGCGTGGCATGGCCATTTTTATTTCGGCTCCCATGTTAACAGGTTGGAGTTTGCACACTGCCTGCGTGAGACACGCGTCTCTCAGGCGCGGCTCGAGCCACGCGGAAAACGCATGCAAGCTAGAAATAGAACCGACGCGCAAGTGTTCCAGCAACGGGAGTGTTCTCTGGATAGAGCGCAGAACAGCGGAGTTTGTATGGACGAAGTGCATGTCTGAGCTTGTGTTTTGGATTAAGCTGTGTTGCTTTGACATTGTGGAAAATAGAATAATAGAAACAAAATGTATTAGCCTTTTTACCCGTTATTATCAATCTAAATTAATCTCGTTTTTAATTTAACTTAATTTCGTTTTTCTTTATTTAAATTTCGTTTTTCTTTATTTAAATTTTGTTTTTTCTTTATTTAAATTTCGTTTTTTCTTTATTTAAATTTCGTTTTTCTTTATTTAAATTTCATTTTTCTTTATTTAAATTTCGTTTTTCTTTATTTAAATTTCGTTTAATTTCTTTATTTAAATTTCGTTTTTCTGTATTTAAATTTCGTTTTTCTTTATTTAAATCTACCCTTTACTGTGTCAGTAATTTTGTTAGTCAGAAAAATATTAGACTACCTTAAAAGTATTGCTTAATTTAACAGACCTGTGTGTGTGCGTTTTATATCACTAGTGCAGTGTCCGTTCTCGGACGCGTTCTCTGCCCGCGTGAGGTGCGCTGCTTCCGCTCGCACTGTTCTGTAGTTTACTAAAAGTGTATTAATTCTGAACGTGTCGCGTCTCGCGTGTCCATCTGGCTACTCTTAATGCAAAATGGCAC
Source organism: Abramis brama (assembly GCF_963993115.1). Classification (NCBI taxonomy): domain Eukaryota; kingdom Metazoa; phylum Chordata; class Actinopteri; order Cypriniformes; family Leuciscidae; genus Abramis; species Abramis brama. The sequence goes on from NC_139975.1 coordinate 4,831,668, forward strand.
TATATAAAGTGTTATAATTACATAAATTATTGGAATATTGCTTGATGTTGTAACTAGCAGAATGAGCTTTAACACTGTGTCTACACGGACGCGGCCGTTATTTTTTTGCCACTTTTGCCAGTTCTTTGTGACAGCTTTTAGGTGCTTTATTAGCAGCGCCAGCGCCATCCTTACATAAATCACTGCATCGCTGCATTTTTTTAAATATTAATTTATCGGCCATTATAAATGCCGATACCGATAGTTAGGAAAATGCCTTATATCGGCCGATAATATCGGCCCGCCGATATATCGGTCGGGCTCTAATGGCAATCAATTTGCACTTCCAAAAGTCATACATTTGTGGAAAAAAAACCGAAATAAACGAATATACAAATTTATTTTAAGTATAATAAAATAAAACATAAAAAGCAAAGGCAGATCAGAACATTTAATGAACAAAACCGGGTTCTGTACATGGCAGACAGGGGAGCGTAGTCGAAAGCCGGGCGATAAAGGTCGGTAAACGGAATCAGTCAGGATACATCCACAAATCCAGAGGAGCAAAGAAATAAATAGCAGACAAATCAAAGGAAAAACTAAACAGGTGTGCAAGCGGTTACCAAACATTTTTTTCTCTGTGAGTTTCCAAAAAAGGAAAAAATGCAACAAGTCTATGCGCTTAAGTCGCTGTCTGTTTGGTTTCCATGGTGACGCGTCATTGCTTGTTACGTGACACACCGCAGCCACAACAGCGCTGAATGAATGATGATCTGCTTTTATGTCATTTTTCCTTTTTTACATTTGTTAGCTATGGCATGAAATATCTGATATTCCGATTGTCAAATAAATGCAACGCAATATATAGCAAAAAGTATTGCAAGAAAAAGGCAAAATGAATGCGATCTTAAGACGATTTTTTAAATACTCGACGGGCCGGATTAAACAGCCTAACGGGCCGTATGTGGCCCGCGGGCCGTAGTTTGCCCACCCCTGCTCTACGGTGTAACAACACCAGGTCGCTGGTGCCCTCTGCAGGCTTTTGTTATAATATGTAACATACATAAGTTGATTGTTTGTATTATGTATATTATATGATGTATTATGTGTATTTTCATTTCTTGAACTAAGATAAACATGAACTAAAATATAATATTAAAAAATTATATAACATTTTATTCAAAAAATTATATAACATTATGATGCCAAGGCAACATTTCTCATTTTTGTTTTAAGTACAAAAATAATAAAAGAAAAAAAAGTTATTAAAAACCATATAGACATATTAAAAAACAAAAAAAAACAAAAAAAAAAACAAACAAAAAAAAAATATATATATATATGAAATTCTAAAACTTTAACTAAAATCAAAATGAAAAATTTTATATATTAACCAAAATTATAAGAGTTTATAAATATTAAAATAACACTGATTAACGATTCATTGCACAAGATGAGAATATGATTTTGTGTGTGTGTGTGTGGAAATAAGCAGTAATATGAATGCATTAAAGGCAAATCATAAATAATAGTGATTCATTTCTGGAACCAGAAATGATATTATATTGTATTATATTATATTATATTATATTGACAAATATTTTTTAAAACATAATCCCAACTAGATAAATACTAAATCTACCCATTTAATATTTTATTAATGTATTTTAATTAAAATATAATGAGAAAAAAAACTTTGCCAGTTTAAGATACATTCTGTAAAAACAAGACTAATGCAGTTTTGCTTCTCAAGTAAGTTGACCATAGTTTAGATATGGGAAACAAGACGAAAGTACTGCTAAAAAGGTTTTTTTTTTTTTTTTTTTTTTTACTGTAGCCGTATGTCGCCCACTTGCATTGTAAGTGACGCGCGTCCCTTGTGCAGCAGTGAATCATGGGTGACGATGAGCTGTTGATCATGAACATGCTCCTCTCCTCCTCTGATCTCTCTTTCCCTCTCTCACTTTCTCTCGCCCTCCACAAGAGTAAAAACATCAAAACGGTCCTGTCTCCTTTTTGCCTAAAGCTACTCTTTAATGGCTTCAGCGGAATTCATGAGTGTTTAGAGTCTCAGTGGTTAGGGCTCTTTGAGGATGTCAGTGAAATAGCTTTTTAATAAGCCTGTGTCTTTTGACTGTGTCTCTGAAAGATAATTAAATTGCTGGTAAAAAGGACAGCATTATTTTGTAATTTAAATTAACGTTTTTTGGCTTCCCTCTCATGCTCTCAGACTAGTCTTGTTCTCTCTCTCTCTCTTTCTCTCTCTTTCTTTCTCTCTCTCTCTCTCTCTCTCTCTCTCTCTCTCTCTCTCTCTCTCTCTCTCTCTCTCTCTCTCTCTCTCTCTCTCTCTGGGTAATTAGATGCTGCTGTATCATTAGAGGTTGTACCTTGTCTCCGTGTCCTAACCTTTCTTTGCCTCCTCCGCTTTCCCCTTATATATCTCTTTTTCTCTTCCTCTCCTCTCAGATTTTTGCTTCTTTTCACATTCCAGTGGAAATGGAGGTTAGAGTCATCAAGCATGTTGACTGTGAATGCCACACATTCATACTTTACACAAATTCAGACAATTTGCAAGTGAACATTCTTGCAGGGTCTGGCCGATTAGTTTCAATATACCAATGTATTTATGATGATTTTTCTAGCGTTATCAGATTAAGTGGCATTGTGAAAATTGCAATACTACTAATGCAATTTTTAAAAGAGTAGTTCACCCCAAAATGAAAATTATCCCATGATTTACTCCCCCTCAAGCCATCCTAGGTGTATAAGACATTCTTCTTTCAGCCGAACACAATCAGAGTTATATTGAATAATATTCTGGCTCTTCCCAGCTTTGTAACGGCATTAAATAGTGCCTGAGTTTTTGAAGCTCCAAAAAACGCATCCATCCATCCATCATACAAGACTCCAGTGGGTTAATAAAGGCCTTCTGATACGAAGCGATGGGTTTTTGTCCGAAGCCAGTCATTAGAGTTTATAAAGTTTTAAATATGGATATTTTCTTACAAAAACCCATCGCTTCGTATCAGAAGGCCTTTATTAACCCACTGGAGTCTTGTATGATGGATGGATGGATGCGTTTTTTGGAGCTTCAAAAACTCAGGCACTATTTAATGCCGTTACAAAGCTGGGAAGAGCCAGAATATTATTTAATATAACTCTGATTGTGTTCGGCTGAAAGAAGAATGTCATACACACCTAGGATGGCTTGAGGGGGAGTAAATCATGGGATAATTTCCTAAAGATTACCTTTTATACAGAACCTTGTCCTGCTTCTGTACGAGTGTGAGAGAGACGCATGTTTTAATGGCGGTTATGATTTCATCTTCAGATGCAAAGAATCCGTTCCTTTCTGTGATCGATTCCCATCATTGATTCATTCAAAACTCTCATTCGTGGTTAATGATATTTCTGTTTCTTGCTATGTATTGTTACAGCGGTGCATATAAATGAAAATGATTAAATTCTGTATTCTTTCTTGGGTGCATTAAGTGAGAAACAGTGTGGAAAACAGGCCTTGATAATTTGAAATACGTTTTTACTGCATTTTCATTCATGCACTGATTATTTTGAATCTAATTGGCTGCAGTGGCTGTTGGTTGAAATAATTGTTCCTCTGACTGGAGAAAAACATGTTTTAATATATTTCAGAGCAAATACACAAAGTTATGGGTCAGGATTTTTTTTAACATTTTTGAAATAAGTCTCTTCAAGGCTGCATTTATTTGATCAAAAATACAGTAAAATCAGTACTATTGTGAAAAATTATTACTATCTAAAATAGCTGTTTTCTATGTGAATATATTCTAAAATGTAATTTATTCCTGTGATCAAAGCTGAATTTTCAGCATCATTACTCCAGTCTTCAGTGTCACATGATCCTTCAGAAATCATTCTTATATGTGACCCTGGATCACAAAACCAGTCGCGAGTCGCACGGGTATATTTGTGGCAATAGCCAACAATACATTGTATGGGTCAAAATTATCGATTTTCCTTTTATGCCAAAAATCATTAGGATATTAAGTAAAGATCATGTTCCATGAAGATATTTTGTAAATTTCCTACCGTAAATATATAAAACATGAGTGAACGCAGCACAATCGTGAACATAAATGGACAACTTTAAAGGAGATTTTCTTAAAGGAGAAGTTCACTTTTAAAATGAAAATTCTGTCATCATATAATCACCCTCATGTTGTTTCAAACCTGTATGAATTTCTTTCTTCTGGTGAACAGAAAGGAAGATATTTAGAAGAATATCAGTAACCAGGCAGTTTTTGGGTCCCATTGACTTCCATAGTAGGAAAAAAATATACTATGGAAGTCAATGGGACCCAAAAACTGTCTGGTTACTGACATTCTTCTAAATATCTTCCTTTCTGTTTAGCAGAAGAAAGAAATTCATACAGGTTTGAAACAACATGAGGGTGATTATATGATGACAGAATTTTCATTTTAAAAGTGAACTTCTCCTTTAATGTTTCGATTTTTTTTTTTGCATCCTCAGATTCCAGATTTTCAAATAGTCGTATCTCGACCAAATATTGCCCTTTCATAAACAAACCATACATCAATGAAAAGCTTATTTATCCAGCTTTCAGATTATATATAAACATCAATTTCGAAAAATGTACCCATGTGACTGGTTTTGTGGTCCAGTGTCACACATGATGATTTGATGCTCAAGAAACATTTCTTTATTATTATTATCATCAATTCTGAACATTGATTTGAATTGATTCTTTGATTAACAAAGTTTAAAAGAACAGTAATGTATATAAATCTATAAAAATATGTATTAAATATTTCCAGAGGTCTGAAATAAATCCTCGCTTAGCCATATTAGATAGCCGAGTCGCAGGGCCGTAAAAGACAGAATGATGGACGTCAAAAAGCTTTGTGCGATGTGCATTAACAGTGAGAGATTGAGAGGAGGAGAGAATTACAAAAGGATGGAGCGTTTTTTGTCTGGCCGTCCCAGTGTGCATTGGGGGCGCGTCGCCTTTCTCTCTTTTGTGCGTAAAATCGGGATCCGTTTTAATGAGTTTCACCCTCTTTTATTCTCTGTCTATTATCATATTCTGTCTTCCTCTAATCCTTGTTCTACATTTCTCATTCTGTCTTTGCTTGCTGTCTGAAGGCGGTTAGCACTGATATCCTGACAGCCTGTTCACTGCTGTTAAACTCATTTTACTCCCAAGACTTGCAGCGCTTTTCTTCTGTGTAAATGAGGTTATGCGTTGAGACTGTGAGAAAGCGCTCAGTGGCGTTTCATCTTCTCGAATGGGGGTAAAATAAAGCCCCGGACTCCAGAATCACAATCTACGGTCCATTAAATCAGTGCAGCGTCCATAAAGGATGGAGAAACACATTTGAGCCGAACGATCATATCAGCGGTGTCTACGTAATGATATTGTCCAGAGACCAGGACCGTGTTAAAGCAATAAGCCGCTCGAGCCCGAGCGCTGCCCTTATTTTTTTTTACCTTGATTGATGGATGTTGTTAAGCACAATATCACTACATAAAAGCATTAACAATAATAAAAATCACACAAACTCCATTAAGTATCATTAGCTCAGCTGTAATGTGTTTGTTGTTGTTAAAAAACATGCTACATTAAGACAGAATTCAACTTGTGTGTGTGTGTGTGTTTGTGTGTGTGTGTCAGCCAATTACAACAGCAACACATTTGGCTCATCCAATCAGATTTTAGAACCAGAACTGTGTGTTTTGGGGTTTGATCTCATGGTACATTGTGTCTCTTGCAGTGTTTATTTATATTATATTTCTATTATTTCTAATATTAATTATATTTCAATATTTTTATAATAGTGTGTATATATATATATATAATACTTACATAACATTGGTCTCTTGTTCTCCTTTTTTCAGCATTTTGAAGAATTATTTGGAGAAAAGATTCAAATATTTTATGATTAATGGATGGGTTGAAAGATGGAAGTGTAATTGAATGGATTATTGTATATGAATTGGATGGATGAATAGACAAATGTATATGGACGACATGTGTTGGTTGGAGGATGGATGAATGAAAAGAAAAGCTATCTGAAAGCACATGAAGTGGGTGAATGGTGAATGGAGAATGAAAGGGATGAAGGCGCTGACGAGTGTTTTATGTCGTGCTAGATCGCAGCGGAGGATCTTTCTGAGAGCAGTTTCTGGGTGAAGGCGAAGGAGGAGCGCTATGAGAACAAGGAGTTGTTTGCCAAACTCACACTGACCTTCTCCACACAGACCAAGAGTGAGTTGATCCATCCTCCAGTCACATCACACACACACACACACACACACACATCACACACATCACACATTAAACCTCTCTCTCTCTCTCCCCTTCTCTGAACACAGCCTCTAAAGGTAAGAGATGCCCCTTGCTCTGTGCTTGCGCATCTGTGTGTGTGTGTGTGTGTCTGCTGAGACTCTCCCCGGGGTACTGGGTCAAACATTGGATGACAGAATACGGGGATGTGGAAGAGATGAGTGTCATCTCAGTGTAGAGAACAACATCAGGACCGGAACTGAGTCTAATGATGACAGAGACAGAGTTTAGCGAAAGAGAGCGTGAATTTCATGAAAACAGTTCTTTTTTTTAAATAAAGGGACAATGTACATTAATCAACATTCATGAATATAAATACCCAAATTAGCCCAAAGGCTGGTTTTCATTGGCAGTCCCTTTGCCAAATGTTATTAAGCTTAAAAACTAGAGAAAAGAAAAACAATAATCAACTCTGTAAAATACAATTAAACAACACATTATACAAAAAGACAATTGAATAAAAATATGAAATTGAATAAAATTAAATGTCTACATTTCACCACAAAACCGAAAGAAAAACTACGATGAAGTGTAAAGAAAATGAAGCCAGATTTAGGATCGATAAGATTTGTTGCATTGCACATTTATTCTCATTACAAACAAGTACATTTTCCTCTCAAATGTTGGTAATTGTAATGTTAAAAAAATCTGAATTTTTACCCCCTTTTTTTTTTTCTTAAAAAAAAAAAAAAAAAAAAAATTTTGTTTTTTAAAGCAGAAATTCTTTATCAACTGTTTTATTTGTTTAATTATTCCTGATTATTGTTTGGCTTTGTGATTTTATTACTGATTTTACTAAATATTAAATACTAGTCTACTTCATCTTTTACTTAAACTTGAAATTTAGAAATGTCAACTTTGCAACTAACTGTAGTAAAATTTTATAAACGTTTAAGATAAAGTACTGAAATTACTAAAAACTAAAACTGATGTAGTAAGTTATGTTACTAAATATAATAAAAAACTGAAAAAGAAAACGTAAATCACAAGAAAATTACTAAAACTTAAGGTAAATTAAAATATAAATATAATAAAAATATATCAAAATAAAAGCTAATTTAAAATAGATTTTATATTTATTATTTATGTTATGTATTATTTATATATTATTATAAAATAATGACATAGTATATAAAAATACGTAAATAACACTGGTATCTTGTCCTCCATTTCTTGACGTTTGACACATTTTTCTAGAAATTATTATATTGATTATTTCTTGGTTTTATTAATTATTTATAATAATTGTTTTTATTTAATAATTATTTATTTATTATAAATACAGTGTTTCCTTTTAAAATGAGCAATAATTACTACCATGATGTACAAATACAATGAATTATATGATACAGGTTATCATTTTGCTGTAGTATTAATTGATGTTTGTGGTAAATGTCTTACAATTTCATAACAAAAAACAAAGCAAAAACAAAAGTATAAAAGCATAACAATGCAAAAAAAAATGATTTCAGCAAATTATTAGTTCTTATTTTTATTTTTTCCATCATATTTTGGTTTGAAATATGATCTGCACATGTTCTTGAAGGGTTTCCTGAGATTCGTCTGGATGTCATATTTTCGGTGACTGTATGCAAAAGCCCCTCATGAATTAGAAATGAGCAAGAAGCAAGTGTCAGATGTGTGTGTGTGTGTGTGTGTGTTTCCTGCCACCTGCTCTTTGTCCTCTAAGAGTGGCCTTTACAGTTTTATTGCATATTTATATCTGATACGATATACAGCACTGTCAACTTTAACAAGGTGTGTGTGAGTTTTTTAGGCCTGTGTATGTGGTTGCGCCCTTCAGCAAATGACCTTCAAAGAGTGTGATGTTGTCATGCATCCGCCGCAGTCTCTCTCTTTATCTCACACACACACACACACACACACACACACAGACAGTGTTTTCTGTTTTGAATATGGAAAACGAAACCTTGAAATGTCATCTTTGGCAGCTGTTTTCCTCAGGACCACCTGAGCTCGCTGTGTGTGTGTGTGTGTGTGTGTGTGTGCGTGCGCGCGTCCAGCTGTCTGAGTTGATGTAGGATAACCTTTTCTGATATCTGACTGTAAATGAATGCTGCCCTTTTCAGATCTTCCATCTGTCCGATCCTGTCCGTAAAACACGAGCTTGTGTGTGTGTGTCCTTGAGCAGTTCTTTTCCATCAGACGGCCGCAGCCGTATCTCTCTCTCTCTCTCCTCCAGTCACATCACTCTCTCCAGCCGAGCGAAAGGACGCCACCGACAGCCAGAGCTGACCTCTGACCTCTGCTGACGGTGGGGTCGCAGGTCGATGACCTCTTCAGTGAGGTCACGCCACTGATTGTTGATTTAATTTGACAGGACCTCAAGCACATTATCTTCCTCTTCCATTCCGAGGGTGTTTGTTCCATCACAGTTACTGTTGCTCATTCTCAGCGTTAGTGATTTGAACGCATCCTGATTGCAAATAGGGATATGACAACACAGAGATAATGTGTTGAAATCCATCTCTGCATGTGCTGTGATGTGTCGTTCACGCTCGCAATGCAACACATACCTTGTGTTTTCATGGCCTTTGTGATGGTCTTTCTCATAAAACTGAAAGGATTTGTTAATATCCAATGTTTGTCAGTCCATAAAGTCCATTTTGATGATTAATTTATAGCGGAAGTATAGATTTGGGGCTGATTAACATGGAAGAAATAGCTTATATTGCTAGTGACATCACTTCACATCCGGTTAGTTCAGCATTGAACTTGATTATTCCATTCATGTGTGCTGTTACTTTACTAAGTCATCATCAGACGCACCATTTTCACCCGCTGGACCTAAAAAACAAGGGAAAAAATGTACATTCAAAGGTCCCTATCTTGCACCCAGCACAACTGACTTTGTACACCGACGCATGTATCATTCCTATTTTGCACCCGCACACAGCGGACTTTTCCCTCCACAGACGCACGTCGGTAAATTAGGGAATGAACTTGCGCTCCCGGGGGCGGTTCAGGGAAAAGAGGAGGTGTGTTCCGGCGCAAACGTTCCCTGGTGCTATTTTGCAGTTTCAGAAAACAATTCCGCCGCAGACCAGGAAAAACCTAGTCTAAAGTCAGTGGCGCGTTCAGATGCTATTTTAAGGGCGCATGCTTGGCCATAATGTAGCGTGTGCACAACGCGCATACACTTTGATTCTCTCATCTACACAGAAGCAGCCGTTCCCATTTTTGCAAATCATAGGCTACATTATTACAAGGAACAATATTAACACACGAGGGAAATCATTGTTGTGTCCATGAAGATGTGAAAAAAGAGGCATAAATCTAGTTTACACATTTACCCAAATTATTTGTTTAACCGAAGCTAATTTGGGTGTGTTTCTCCATCCCCATACAATGTCACTTCTCTGTCTTTTACGGCCCTGACGAGAACGTCGGTCTCCTCGGCTGTGAACCGCTCCTGGCGTGTGTCTGGCAAATCCGCCGTTATAATAGGAATCCGCCATGGAACAAGCGCGCCTGCTCTTAAAGGGAATGTGAGATGTCGCTCTGATTGGTTTATTTCACGTTACGCCCAAACCACACCTATGAGTAATGAAGCTACTTCAGACCAACACATTTTAGATTTGCGTCGGGCGCAAGAGTCATTTATCCCGCCGGTATAATAGGGCCCAAAGACTCAAACCATATCTACAGACTTCAGACCACCTAGCAACCACCCAGGACAGTTAGCAACGGCCTGGCAGTGTGTTTTCCACAGGCTATCACCGCTCTACTTCATTGAAAGATATAAAAATGTAGATTGCTTTCTCTGATCACGTTTATATCGGTGCATGTGCAGGCCAGAGACTCATTTCTGCATTTTCTAAGCCAAATGCTGAGGCATTTTTATAGAAGCTATTTGAGTTTTGATGACTGAACCTGTAGAGAGAGAGAGAGAGAGAGAAAGAGATTTTTCGATGGAGGGCGGTTTTATTTTCCTGCAATTTTCCTTCCATTTCTGCGTTTAAAAGCGAGTCAGGTTTGTTGTGTGTGTTATTGATTGGCTTCTCTCTGTGAGTGTTTTAATGTTTCTCTCCGTCTCGCTGGTGTCCTGCTTTTCCCGTCACCACGGAGACCAGCTGAGTCTCTCAGGATCTCGTTCAGCCGCTCACCTCTGCTCTCACACACACAAACACGAGCACGCGTATTTCTCCTCCTCTGATGTATACTCCGACCTACTTTATTATCTCACACACACACACACTTGCGGCTGGTCTCGTCTCATATCAGTCCCTGCTGTCCAGACTCACTTAGAGTTATAGACCCAGAGCCACAAGTGTGACAGCAGAGGACACACACATACATCTCAACCAAAAGGGTGGGATGCAAATGTACGACTCTTGCTGTTTTCTGTGCTTCCTTCTGATCTCACTGTATTAGTCATGAACTTGAATTATAGCCAGACAAATGTGACTATACAGTAGATCTTCTGTAGCTCCGCCCCTTTTCAACGCTGCGCTCGTTGTGTTCTGGTTTGTGTTTCCACCACATGAAGGTAAGATCTTCCGGATTTATGAATAAAACGCTTGTTATATAAATAAATAAATAAACACATTTTTCTTAAATATATACATGCATGTGTGTGTATTTATATATACAAAATAATTGTACACAGTACACACACACACACACACATATATGTTGTAAACACAGACTTTTATTTTGGATGCGATTAATCACGATTAATCTCTTCACAGACCTATTATAAACATTAAATTAACATCATGATATTCTGTAAAGATGTTTTGAAACAATGTGTGTTGTAAAAAGCACTATACAAATACATTTGACTTGACTTGAACATGAATATCAGCCGGACAATAAATCTACAATATTTGCTATTTTGAGATGATTGAAAACTATTTTGACTCTCAGTTAGTATTTCATTGACGATAGGGAAAGCCTTAAGACATTAGCCAAAAGTGTTAAACATTATGGCCTGGTTTCACAGACACGGCTTAGATTAAGCCAGTTGCATAAACTGCTAATATAACTTTAAGTCAGTTGCATAAAAACATAGATTGGTCTAATTTGATACCGAAAAGTAAGATTACCCTTAAAGCAAATTGCACGGACAAATCTTAAAATATATCAGTGTCATTGTTTTGTCTTAAGATGCACATCAGTAATGTGTTTTTCTAAGACATGTTTATAAAAGCTACTTAAATGTCCTGATTTGGCTAATCCTGCTGCCAGTTGCATAAACAGCCATCATGTTAAGACTGTGTCTTACGAACCATTATGTCCAACTAGCAGTTAGTTAAGTTAAAACAGCTCAAACATGCATTTTAGTCTGGGACCAGACCTAAACCTTGTCTGTGAAGCTGGCGGTAAATATGTTAACATGAGACTAGTGTGTGAAATTATTGCCTTTGGTAATCTCTAAATCACAAATTAGTGTTTCAAAAAGTTTGTAACTCAACAGATCCATAATTTGTATTGGTACTTTCACGCCATTTAGATCGATATCTTCCTGCTTGACCCTCATTTGCTCACTCATTTGTAGTGAAGGCGTTCGACTTTTAAAGGTCGACAGGGTGTTTTGCTGTCGTCCACCTCGTGTCTCAGTAGAATGTTAATTGAGCCCCACTTACATAAAACTAAATGTCTTAAACGCTTCTTCCTGAATCTATGCAGAGGTTTGGCAGTTATAGAGGGAATTTACACACAGAAGTTTTAAAGACACAGTAGCAGAAAGGTCTTGGTTCTCAAGAATCTCATGGCTCATATTTACCTAAAGGGGAAAAATTATGTATGTATGTATTTATTTATTTATTTTCATCATTACTAAGTATTTAATAATATTACAATATATGAATGTTGTTTTTATTACTTTTTAATAACAATAATAATAATAATTATTATTATTATTATTATTATTTAATTTTTATTCATTTATTTTAAAGAGACTGGATCTAATATTCCTGACACTGAGCTTTGATTTAGAATAAAAAAAAATAAAAAAAACTGTTTTACAGTAATGAGTCTAATTAGAATCAATAAATTACAAAAAGATTCCAAATGTCCATATAACGATTACGGTAATATTGGGTAAAATGTGCTAAATTGTCACAACAAAAATTGTACTGGTCCTGCAAATAGTCCACATTCTCTTTTAAGCCAAATATTGCTATTATTTTTTTAGTTTGGGGTGAAATATGATTATTCTTTTCAGTTGATTCTGGTACATTCTGTCCTCATATCTCGCTGTTCTCATATTTTGTGTCCCCAGAAGACCGTCATGTCTAAATCCTTCATAAAATTCTCTTAATACCTTCTTGTTTTGGTCCTCACGGGCGGCTGGAACACATTGCTCGTCTGCTGTGTTTGTCTATAAGGGTCTCAATCTTAATGTGTCCTTCATAAAACAGTCTTCAGAATGGACCACCTGCTTCAACGATTCCCAAAAGCCCAGATATAAAGTCAGGTCTTAATGTCCTCATAAACGCAGAGGTTCCCTGAAGTGCGCTGATATGAGCGTGTCTGTTTATACGGGCTGTTCTTATCTCAGTGGTGTGGTTTTGTGCCATTAACTGCTGCTTTACGGTCCCTCAGAGTCTGTCGTTCTCTTATATTGGAAGCAGTTTTGTGCGGCTCAGCTGGTGGGATGTAGGAAATTGCTCTTGACCGGCCTATCCGAAGTAAAAGGACTTCCGTAATATCTTCCGAATGTTCTTCCTACCGTTTTATTCTCCTGCATCAATCTCTCACTCTCTCCATCTGGTTATCTGCGCGTTCATACGTTTCGCTTTTCCTATTATAACTGATAATGAAAAGGAGTCATATAAATGAAAACAGGATTTTTCTTGACACTTTTTAAAATAAGACTTTAAGGACTTAAAGTTTTCCCCACACAAACTGAAAAAAAAAAATTAAACCTGAAGTTAATTTAACATTTTAACTATTTTTCGGTGGAAAATAGTCAAATAAAACTTGCTTGAAAGTCTCGTCACATTTGTTTATAACACTTTATACATTTCAGATTGTACCAAAGCAGCTTTACATTAATAAACAGCTAAATAACTGTTAAGCCCCGTTTACATCAAAAATGATAACTATATTAGTGTGTACACAAATGCACAATATTGTTCTGTTTATTCTAAGTTCACACCAAGTATGAAACAAACTCAATTTCAGCTGTAAATGTACATGTTTCATAAGTGTAGAATATCACAATTTTAAGACAGCATTTGTTTTAGTAATGGATGGAGAAACAGAGGGAATCATTCGTTATTGTTGTTGCACTTCGAGACCACGTTGGTTGTACCCAAGTTTGAGTTTTGTTGAACTTTCTCATGAGGCAAATGGAAAATCTCTTGTGAAAACAATAATAATGACCATAAATCACATCCAGAGTCTCGGGGAGAGTAAATTGCTGAAACTGTCGTGGGAGAATAAGATTAATTTTTCTCCCCGCGTGAAATTAATGCTGTTAATGTTGAAGAAGTGTGTTTGTTTACAACTAATATTAGTCGGATTTTGGTAATTTGATTTCTATTAAAAGAACTAGATTTGCACTTTTTCAGAAGAAATCTGAACACTGCTGTGATAAGAGTGTTGTGGTTGGTTTGTCTAAAGGCTCTAGGGCCGGTTTCACAAAACTATTTTAGACTGGTCTATAGTGTTAGACAAGTCTATAATTCGCTCATAGACTAGTCTAATGCAAGTTTCACAAAAATAAAGACTGACTTAATTTAGACCAAAAAAATTAGACACCTTACCCCCAGGCTAACTGAGGTCTAAGACTCTGTTACCTTGGCAACCAGCAGTAACAATTGGTTACATTACAGACAGCCAAAAGAAAAGGGAAAATGGCTCATAATTTAAACATTTCTTCTTGTTACTACATTCTCCGCTAAATTTCCCAAGTAAAATGTCCTTGTATCTGTTATACTCCTCCAACAAACACATATTCTCCGCTGGGGTAAACTGCACTGAGCGGTTGAATGCGCTTACTCGATCCGCCATGTTTTTTGTTTTGAAAAGTGTCTTATTTTACCCAGAATGCATTGCAGTGTAGTCCTACTTAAGATAGTCAGAGTCTTAAATGCTTTGTGCAACGGTCTGATTTAGATGTCTATCTGAAGTCTGACTATCTACTATCTTTGTGAAACCGGCCCCTGGTATACGTCATTTTCCACGTTCCGCATCACCCGCATTTTTGTATCTCTCTTTACGCACTCTTCTTCGACTTCTGCACTGTACATCATTGCCACCTAGTGGACTCTTCGGTCTCAACATTCACATTGCGCATGCGCTGTTGTACACGGACCATCCACAAACATTGTCACGCTGAACGTGGACGGCCAACATATAGACCTTATTCACAGCAGCGCCATCTTTGAATGAAAGTGAGGCTGTGAGGAACAGACACACATCTCTTCAGTGGGTTGAACTGTTATTAAGTGTGCTTTTGGATTGTTCTGTTGACGAAACGCTGCAAAAATATATTTCCTAGAAATTACAGTTAAACTCGACAACATGAGCTGTGGAAAATGATGTGATCTAGGAGCTTTATACAGTCTATCCCTCAAAGCCTCACTTTCATACTTGTTATGATTCATGACACTGCTCTGAATAAGGTCTGTACTAAAAATATGCATGTAACTTTGCTTTTCATTTATTGCTTAAAGCTCACTTGAAATACTTTGATACACAGCAAAAACTTCTAGCATTTTGAAAGGCAAGTGAACAGTCAGTAATAAAATAAGAACAAATACACAAATTACAAGCATCGATTAATAGTAAATACCAAAATTGCAAACTGTATAGCATTCAGGTACAGAAATGTAATAATGTAAAATAACACTATTTTGTTCACTGTAGAAATTAAATATGAATAAATCTTTGTTAAAGCTGTATTTTGTTGTTTTATTAACATGACACAGACAGCATCAGAATTATTAGGCTGCTGTCACTTTAAGACTGAATGCACGGGCGAATATACTGGTACACATCTGGTTTCTTTCTCATCTGTCTACGTTCACTTAAGACATAACTGAGGGAATGTTTGCTGAGATGGGTATTTTTGACATCATTTTGTGTCAGTTCAATCGCAAGGAAACGCGAAAATAGGAATCCATTCGGAAACGTGCCTCTCTTCTCTCTCTCTAACAGCACGTGATTTTCGCCTCTTCTTCTGCATTTAAAATCGCTTGAATGTGTAAACTGGCACGGCAAAACACGTTCAAATAACAAACCTTCACTCTATGGTGGTTAAACTTAGCAATTAATCCACGCATCACACGCGTACCGAACCACGGGGCCTGCATCCGTACGGATCACTGATCAACTACGATCCGTTGCAACCCTAATGTAATTGGTTTCCAGGAAGTTGCTTTGTGGTTGTTAAAATGTTCAGAGTAGTGTTTAGTGGTGTTTCATCTAATATTTATGTTTTATTTTATTTCAGCTTTATTTCACTTAACAAAAAGCGATTTTTTAAATCGCTAAAGACGCCACAAGCCACGTAGTTCGAGATGTCGTTCATGCCGACGAGTTATGCACCAAAGTTGAATATTAGTGTGAGGAGTTTGTTCAAATGAGCAAACAGCACTAATGAAATGCCTCTGTGATCGCGCTCAGTAATGCATTCAGCTCGGGTTTGAGGTTCTAATGGATGAATATCTGCGGACGAATGAGATTTCTTTGTGTTTTTGTGAAGAGAGTTTGAGTGAATGCATAATCTCACATCTGGCTCTTTCATTCACGTTGAGGTTAATGCACGGCACACGCGCACAGAGATGCTGTACGGTCCACTTCTGTTGTGCTTTGTACTTCAGTATTCCGTGCGCATTGTAGATCTCGTCTTGTTTTTGAAGCTGTTTGCTGTTTTTCTGAAGATGAGCCCCATAATGTGTTTATACGATAGTCGCATTATCTTTAATGCTTTCTAGAAACAGCGTTTAATGCGTTAAGGTGCCCATCTTTTTCTTGAAGGTGAAGTTTGGTCTGTCAGTCCTTCTAAGCTTGTTTCTGACCCTCTTCTCGCATTCGCGTTGCATAACGTGTTGTTTTGCGCATTCATACCTTCTTTATCACCCTCAAACACATCTGTTCATTGGCCTCACCGGCTCTGCCAAACGCAACAGATTATCGAGCAAGCCGTCTGTGCCTTTGTGCGGCCGCCGGTTCTCCGTTCCAGCGTTCGTTTGCATTCAAATGTTTGCTGGAGCCGCAGATACGTTTCTGCGCTCGCTCCGTTTAATCTTCGCTTTATCTTTGTGAGATTAGCCACTTTTTAAACGAGCTCCAGAGAGAGAGAGGAAAGTGTGTTCTTTTGTGAATTTTAATTCTTATCCCCGTTTAGGAGGATGCAAAAGAGAGGAGGAGATTTCTAATGGGGATTTGGAGAAACGCTGGTAAATAGGCAAAGAACTGTGAAAAGCGATAAATCACACGCTCCACATGCGACCTACCCACAGAAGAAGCAGTGAGCGACGGGGTGCGTATTTGTGTCTCTTACCATATGCACTCGAGCATATGGCGTTATTTGAATATGACCCAGTGTGCCGCACAAAGGAGAGAAATGTTCATGTCTTGGCATTTATTTGACACCTCAAATATTAAAGCGTCACATGGTCGCGTTTTCCTCCTCCAGCGGGCGAGGGAGATGTGGAGAAATGCACACAAACATGCAGCGCTGATTGAAGATGGAGATTGTTTTTAATTCCTTTTTTTTTTTTTTTTTAACCACGCACCCTGCAGGCGTTAAGCTCACAGTGGCGCATTTTATGTCGCGAGCGTTTGATGCTTCTAATAACTGGGAGAAACCACAGAGAGATGCGTCTTCAAAGATACAGATGACAAGATATCAGAAGTCACACGCGTGCTCTTATCGCGGGAGGAGAGCGGGATCTGGGGCCGCGGTCGGGCGTTTACGCGTGTGCAATTAAATTAAGCTGAGGGAGATGTCACGGCTGTGAGATTATCAGAGATTTTGCTTCGTGTTATCAAATATCATCAAAGTTGGAGAGTTATACTGTACTTTATGCACGCACACACGGGCACACGGGCTTGCACACACGCAGTGAAACTAATTTGCATTTTCAAAGAAATTAAAGCCCTGTGCCTAAAGCTGATAGCAGCATGCTGATTTTCTCTCTCTCTCTCTCTCTCTCTCTCTCTCTCTCTCTCTCTCTCTCTCTCTCTCTCTCTCTCTCAGAATTTTCATATTATTTTTCCGTTTTAATCGCTGATTATGGTGTCTGACTCTTGCTTCAGGCCCAAACAGACAAAAAATAATTACGCACTCTGAACCTCGGAACAAAACTCTCGCCGAATTGAAGATGTCAGAGCCTTGGAAAGTAGGTTTCTGCGGTCGACTTTAATTCAAACAGCGTTTCGCAGGAGCTTGCATTTGGCTGTTTCACCTAAAGAAACTTTTCCAATTTATTCTGATTAAATTTTTACATCAGCACTCTGACTGAGTTTGTTTTATGAAGTTTTATGAAACGTTCAGTGTTCAGTTGAGCATAGTTTGGTCTGATTCGTGAAATCTTTCTTTTTTCCCCCTCAAGTGAACAACTCGTGCATGAAGAAGCATTCTTTGTTAGCGAGTCTTGATGAAGTGACATTTTAACAATCGTGGTATTTAAAGCGTCTTACATTTCAAACTGACCTTAATTTACAACCTTTAAAGCACAAGGGTGTGTGTTAATTTCTGGAGTCCTACTTTGTGTGTGTGTGTGTGTTTGAGTCCTGTTTTTTCCTGCAGGCACATTTAATTTTTCACCATGCTTCTGTTGTTGCATGGAAATGCATGTTGTTGTTCCCCCTCGTCTCATTTTCATGACCTCTTTCTCATTTTCCTTTCCCAATTTCATTCGTGCGTTTCCACTAGTAACATTCATCATTTCTCCTTCTCTTTTTTCCTTCACCCTGTAGCTTGTTCTCCTTTCATTTCTGTTGTTTAATATGTCACCTTTCCTTCCCCTCTCTCTCTCTCTCTCTCTCTCTCTCTCTCTCTCTCTCTCTCTCTCTCTCTCTCTCTCTCTCTCTCTCTCTCTCTCTCTCTCTCTCTCTCTCTAAATTATTTTTCCTGGATATTCCGGCTCCTCCATTTGTCTGGGTTCTAATCAGAGCAGCTTTGGCTCTTAATGCAGTCCTTGAGAGATTCCCTGCAGACATTCATTCATTTTGTCCATTTTCATCTGCTTTAACCTGCTCCTCTCCCTCCACCCTCCGCATCTCTGAATATTTAAAGAGCACCTATTAAAAATACAGGGAGAGTGAGACGGGTTTCTGCTAACACCACTTTTACATTTATATCTAAAAACCCAACCTCTGTTTCTGCTCAATTATTCATGACACACTTCTAGTTTTCATCTATCCATCTGTTTCTCATTCGGCCACATCTATCTGTTTGTCTTTCTGTCTCTCTATCACAGCCACTTTTGTTTTACTTTTCATCCACTCCTCTGAGTGCCTTATCTGTCCGTCCATCCATCCATCCATCCATCCATCCATCTATCTATCTATCTATCTATCTATCTATCTATCTGTATGTCTGTTGTTCTATCTATCTATCTATCTATCTATCTATCTATCTATCTATCTATCTATCTGTGTTTCTGTTTATCTGTGTTTCTGTCTTTATCTATCCATCTATCTGTCTGTCTGTCATTCTTTCCATCCATCCATCTATCCATCGATCCATCGATCTATCTATCTGTATGTCGGTGTTCTATCTATCTATCTATCTATCTATCTATCTATCTATCTATCTATCTATCTATCTATCTATCTATCTATCTATCTGTGTTTCTGTCTTTATCTATCATCTGTCTGTCTGTCATTCTTTCCATCCATCCATCCATCCATCCATCCATCCAATCCATCGTTCTGTCTATCATCTATCTATCTGTCTGTCATTCTATTGGTCATTCTATTTATCTGTCTATCCATCCAGTTTATCCGTCTATGTATCGTTCTATCTTTGTCTGTCTGTCTCCTATTGGTCACTTGGTGTTTTATACAATGTTCGGTGCATATTGCTCTATCCATCATTCTGTCTTCCTGTCTCTCTCTCTCTCTCTCTCTCTCTCTCTCTCTCTCTCTCTCTCTCTCTCTCTCTCTCTCTCTCTCTCTCTCTCTCTCTCTCTCTCTCTCTCTCTCTCTCTCTCTCTCTCTCTCTCTCTGTCTGTAAACTTTTGTCCTGCTTGTTTTGTCACTTCTGTAGATGTTGTGTTCTGTGTTTTGTACGTCACAGTGTTCTGCTTTCTTATCTTCTGTGGGTCATCGCGGCTGACACGTTTTCCGCTCTCAGCCTTCAGACGCCTTTACTTGCTTAATTAACAGCGATCTTTGAATTTTAATTAACTCATGCGTTCACAAAGTGCCATTTTCCCCCTCTTTAATGCTGCTGTTGTGTTTGATCGGTGAGCAGACGCAGAGAGAGCGCACGCAATCAAAGCGACAGACACTCTGATTGAAAGTGACGGAAAAGAGAAAAAGAATCTCAGGCTGCAGAGATGAAAGTGTGTAGAAGTGACAGATAAGAAAAGAGAAAGACGAGAGGAGGGAGGGAGTCGTGTTGAAGGGAAGATGACTGTCCGTGTGTGTTAACGTTGAACACGATGCTCGTTGTCGCGAGCAACATCCGTCCCACGTGCGATTGCTAGTCCTGATCTGGAGCTCGACTTCCCGCGACACACAAACACGGAGCGATGGAGCGAAAAACTGGAACGAGAGATCAGGGGCCATTTTTATGCCTTTATCACCCTCTCGTGCCTCTCCGAGGTCCCGCGAGCCCCGCGGAGAGAGAGATCGAGAGAGCGTTTTAGCACCAAACTACCACAATAACACACAGGCCCGTTGAGGATCAGGAGAGAAATGCGCAGGCTTTCTGAATACTTCATGCCACTTAGAGCTGAACGTGTAGAGTCGTTGAGATCCTGAGAGACCCTGAGATCTAGTTAGAAGATAAAGCCTGTTAATGCATCCTCTCATGACAGCCCTCCATCTCTGTCTCCCTTCTCCCTGCGGGATGGACAGACGGAGGAGAGTTCATGCATTCATTCAGCGAGCGCCAGAGAACGCCGTCTGAATGCAGAACACCCTGAATGAGTCAGAGAAAGTTTGTGGGTTTATAATGGTTTGTTTTTTGCCGCGTGTCAGTTCTGGGGTGGAACATCACTAAATTAAAATTTCAATTCACACGAAAATGATTATTTACTTACCTTAATGTGATTTAAACCTTTATGCCTGTAAACTTTTGTTTTTTTTTCTTCTAAATATACTGTAAATGCGTGCGTGTGTGTGTATCATGAAACAGTTTTTAGTATTCTTTGAAGAATGTAAAGTTCAAAACAGTAGCATTTATTTGAAATATAAATATTTTGTAACATTATAAATTTTTTCCTGTCACTTTTGAGCAATTTAATGCATCCTTGCACAATAAACATATTAATTACTTTAAAAAAAAAAAAAAAAAAAAAAAACTTGCTGGCCCCAAACTTTTGAACCACATTATATTTTCTATGTATCCTCCTATATAGTATAGCATATACTTGTTAGGTCATGAGATGCACAAGAACCACTGACATTTATTGTTATTGACATCATATTTTGCAAACTAGTGCCATTGTTTGAGGCAGAAGTTGACATATCTCTCAGTAACCAAGTGAATGTTTTGCATCCCAGTGTAACACTACTCTGAAAGTTAACCAACTGATAGATTACTTACAGTGACTCTGAACATTGAAGTATTACTGCAGCAATACTGCAGTTTCAAAGTGATTTTCCTAACACTTAAATGTCAAAGCTGCTCTCGAACTCTGGTGACCAATAATAATTCTTAACCAGAGATTACTGTTCACCCATAAAATGCGTGAGT
This sequence comes from Abramis brama, assembly GCF_963993115.1. NCBI lineage: Eukaryota > Metazoa > Chordata > Actinopteri > Cypriniformes > Leuciscidae > Abramis > Abramis brama. The sequence goes on from NC_139975.1 coordinate 4,852,842, forward strand.
GTGAAGATAGTCGTTTCATCTCTGCTGTGTGTGTGTGTGTGTGTGTGTGTGTGTGTGTGGTGTTAAGTCTCTTTGAGGCGTGTTCTGGAGTGTCACGCTGCCTCTGGATCTCATGTTGGTCTCTGGTCTACAGTTATCTCATTATAAGGCTCAGGGATTGTGGGATCCGGGTTTCAGAAGTCAGAGCTGATAATCCCTGTCATCTGGATTAATTAGGACTTTCTTCTGTCATCTGATCAGTGATCACCTTCATACATGGGTTGACTCTCTCTCTAAAACTCTTTTAATAGCTGGATTACATTACAGGCTGGATTTGCTTTAGCCTTTACTTTCCCTCTCTTACAGTATTTCCGCCCACTTTCTTTTTTTCCTCTATTGCAGCATCTTTGACCTAGAAGTGATGATTGGCAAGTCAAGCATTAGTGATTTCAATGAAGCCGTACTATTTATCATGATAGTGAGATTTACACTGGGAAAATAATCACATGTGCTTCAGTTTCTTCTCCAGCATTATGTTCTGATGTTCTTGTTTTTTGTTATTCCTGGTCTGGTCATGTGTGATTGTGTTTGTAGTTTATATCAAAATATATGACAATATGAAGAAGAAAAAAAACATGTTGTAAATGGCTTCCCAAATCCCATGAGCTCTGATTCGATTCTGTGTGTGCTGCTTCTGTTTCTTTCATTAGCTGTGTGTGTGTTAATATTTTAGGCAGGTGTGTGGGTTGTACGGTGGGAACACTGTGTGTGTTAGAGTGAATATTTCAGGTGTCTCTGTGTGTGCGCGCGTATCAGAGTCTCATTATATCAAACCCTCAGGCCTCAAACCTCCAACAAACTCACTGTAGAACACACACACACACACACACACACACACACACACACACACACACACACACACACACACACACACACACACACACACACACACACACACACACACACTGTCTGTCTCTCCTGTCCCTTTCAGAGTGTCTGTCTCTCTCTCTGCTTCATTATCAGTTTTTTCCTGAATTCTGAGACCATCACTCGCTCAAATCTAACACACCCTGAGAGAGAGAGAGAGAGAGAGAGAGAGGGGCGTGTTTCTGTCATCTCTGTGTGTGTTTTGGCTGTGTGTGTGTGTCTGAGACCGGTGCAGATTGACGTGATTGTTTTGACAGGCTGTTATGATGATGTCTTTAGTAATGTGAAATCTCTTGAGTCTGTCACTTAAGTCTCTCTCTCAATCTCGCAATCTCACACTATCATATTGGTTTTATTTGTTGTTTCTTGTGTCAATTCATGGTATTCTACAGCGCTCTGTAATGCTTCATTGTGACTGGTCAATGGCAGCATTCTGCAGTCGACTGTTTCTGTACATTAGATGTTTCACAGTGATGCAATCAGTTGACCACATCACCGCCCTGATAACTACACACACACACACACAACACCCTTGAACTACCCAGAACACCCTAGCAACTGCATAGCAATGCCTTGGTAACCACACACAACACAGGTGAGCTCTCTAGCATCCACCTGAACTCCTTATCAGTGCCTTGGTAACCTCACACCATACCCTAGCAACCACCCAGAGCACCTTAGCACCCTCATAGCAACACCCTATTAACCACCTAGCAACCTTATTAACCACCTAGCAAATCAAGTATGTGTGTGAATTTGAAGTACTGGTCACACTGATCCTCTTGGACGCTTTCTGCTATTTCAATCACAATCCAGGATTTTCCCATAAGTTTATCATCTAAACTGAGACTTTCACTAGCTTGTCATTTAGTGGATCTGGACACATTTTCCAGTCTGGGTTGGAGTGACTGATGACTGTCGTTAGTGCTGGATGATATTAATGAGCTCCTAATGGATCAGATTCACTCGTCTTTCTGACTACCCCCCCCACCCCTCTGTAAACGTCTGTAAATGCACAAGCTCCATTAAAACCATCACCATGCACGACTCAGAGAGAGAGAGAGTCCATGAATAATACAGGCCGGTTTGAGGAACACATGTTCTCTGGCCGTGCGCTAATGTAGAAGCGCTTTAGAGCCGACAGCTGAATGTCACCAAACATCTGAATCTCTCTGTTCAGAATAGCGTACTGCAAACTATTCTTGAAAGAAAGAAGTGTTCAGTGTGTATTAGGGCTGCATGATTTGGGAAAAAATGTAATTGTGATTGTTCTGATAAAATCAGTGTCTTTTTGCTGTGAATTTTAATGATTCCTCTAAAGTATAAATGTAAGAATACATTTTATGTTGGTAGTAATATTTCAAGATGAACACTAAAGCAACTTAGATTTACTTGATTTATCCGTTAAAATGTGTCTCAAATATCATCAGGCTTTTGAGGAAGGTTTATTTGTTCAACTCTCAATCATCATTGCATTGCATTATATTTTTTAAACTACAGGGCTTTGATCATAAAACTAAGCCTCTATATATCATCTTTATATATATATATATATATATATATATATATATATATATACATATATGCATTTAATGTATAATCTATACTGTTATAAAGATCAGAATTTCATCTTACTTTTTGTCCATATAAATATCATATCACACTATATCATAGGCTACTATGAGCCATAAAAGTCTGATGTAGCCATTTTTTTTTGTAAAATGGTTTCAGTAAACGATTCCATTTAAAGAAGAAAAAAAATCCTGACTATTATTCCATATGTCAGGGGTTAAAGTCTTCTTTATCACTTCATCTTCATCAGTAGAGGATGATCTTAAAACATTGATGCTGTTACCGTGATTTATTTTTTATTTTATTTTTTTATGCCACTGATAATTGAGGAGTGAAACTGAAAAGACATTTTAGAAATATCAGAACAAATATTTAATTAATTTCCAGACGCTAAACCGTCAAGCTTTTATTTCGTCGAAAAATTGCAGGAAGCCCATTATTTTGATTTTGTATGGTGAAGGATAATTGAAAAGTGAAATTGCAAAGATATTTGTAGAATCACCAGACTTAAATGCGACTTGCCATTCTCTGACTATAAATCAGTCAACCTTGTTATCTTTCCGAAGGCATAATTATGTGCTGACATGTTCAGATCTGTTCGTTTAGTTTTTAGACTGCACAATGCAATTGATTAGCACATGAAATCTTGCAGAAAGTAACTTCTGAAATCAAGGTATCAGGAACGGGATGGCATTGACCGTTCACGAGCTCTGATTCTCGGGGTGTTAATTGTAGGGTCCGCTCTGATGCCAGTAATTAACCGTTGATCAGACCTTTAGTCCTCGAACCACTGCAGACTCTCCACAGGAGGTTGAGTGCGAGTGTGTGATTATTTGTAGCACACACACTCCTCCAGACATTGTTCCTCTGAGATTCACATCAGTGAATGGGTGAACTAATAGTTCTGGGAGGAAGAGTTTCACCCACACTACCTTCATCATCCTCGTGTTCGCTGGTGGGAGGAGAGCAGAGAACCTGCTTTCTGTTGGAAAGGGGAAGAAAAGAACAAATTACACTTTTATAGCCATCTGCCACCATCACTTTCTCTGACAATTACTGGTTGTTTGGAAGAGCGAGAGAACGAGAGAGCGAGAGAGCGGTGGGTTTTTACGTGTTGGAGATCACTAAAATAAACCCTGGAAACGATTTCTCAAACTAGTATTTCTTCTAAATGGCATGTGCTTCAGATGCACCGCCATCATGTTTGATAGTTTTATTTTTTGTATTTATTTATTTAAAATTTATACAAAAAAGTTATTCAATTCAAGTACTTAAATTTTAGTGTGCATTGTAGTATAATTACATTTTATTTGTTTGTTTATATTTAGGTAATTCATGATGTATATAAAAAAATTATACTTAAAGTGGTGGTATATTCCCTTTTCACAAGATGTAAAATAAGTCTCTGATGTCCCCAGAGTGTGTATGTGAAGTTTTAGCTCAAAATACCCCACAGATATTTTTATATAGCATGTTAAAATGTCACTTTTTTGAGGGTGAGCAAAAACACACCGTTTTGTGTCTGTCCCTTTAAATGCAAATGAGCTGCTGCTCCCGGCACAGTGGGCGGAGCTACAACAGCTTTTGTCCTTAGCAGCTTCGATTACCTCACACAGAAAAGCACTGAAAATTTTAAAAAACTTTTATGTTCAAACCGGAGTCAGACAAAGATGTAGAGACTCAAGAAGAAGTGACGACATGTAGAAGCAACAGGACATTTCTGAATGGTTAGTTAATGAATGTATGTAGCTTATGTGTAGTTATCTTCTGGTCATTGATTAGCATATTCTGTCTTGATAATCTATAAATCGTGTTCAGGGGGCGGGGTTTATGTAAATTTTAGGGTTAGTGATGTCACTAACCTGGGAGGAATGTGGTGTAGTCTCTACCAGCCGTTTGTTGTAGTCCTTAAAAAGCGATTTCTGTAAAAGCAAATATCTCCCTTTGCTTTGAACTTTGAGCGTCGTAACTTTGCAGATGTTGTTTATGCTCAAACAGCAATATTACAAACTAACTAAAGTTAGAAAAGTGAAATCATAATCAACCACCCCTTTAAATGTAATTGTAAATTTAATTTAAAGCTGCAGTCCGTAGTTTTTCCTCTTTGTCGCCATCTCTGTTTGAAACCTGCAATTGCAGTTATTCGCGGAATTATCAACTTTACGTGGGTTGTGCCTCGGCATGGCACAGCGCGGATGAATCCAATGTTTTGAGGAGAACGTGCGGCTGTCAGTCGCCGCTGGTGTGGATACTGGCATTCGCAATCACAGATTCTACTTTTTGGAAGTATGACCAACATTAGAATTTTCACTGGGAAATGTCGTCTGAACAAGTAACATCCACTTTTGTTCTGACCAAATAAGGGAAAAAAAAGCATTGCAGTAAATCGTGCTGATTAAATCTAACGATGGCTTTTAATATCATGTCAAACCGTGCAAATTATACTTTGTTCTCAAATTGTTAATGTTAACAACATCAGCATTGCGTGACTACATTTAATGCCCTTCCGATATTGTCCTTGTTTTCGCATTGGCCGGTTGCAATCTCTTTTTTTCTATAGCCACTCTGAAGTCCGAAGTCTTTTGCGTTTTACAACGGGTGAATGTCCAGTTGTCTTTGGTGATTGTCGTTTGAACCTTTCTGGATTCGCCATCAAATTGATGTTTAATTATATCAAGTGCAGTGAGAAAAGGCTATAAATCTCCACCTCCAACATCCTCACACTCATCGCCGACTAGCCGAGACTCTTCTTTATGTGGACAGATGTGGCGTAATGACGCAAAGACATGCTCGAATTCCCGGGGAAATCCACCAGTACCACTGGAATTAAAAACATTATTACAAGCTTACTGTTTTGAGTCGAGCTACGGCAAGCAGAGAGTTTTGAACGCTGGCTGGTTATGTATTTGCTCAAATTTATTTTGGATCATTTTTAGCCCAAAAAAGTTACGGACTGCAGCTTTAAATTATATTTTTTATAATGAAGCAATTCAATTGAAGTGTTTAAATTCAAGTACTTAAATTTATTAGATTTTTTTGATTACTTACATTTTGGAAATAACTTAAGCTTTAATAAGATGATGGATCAGAGATAGTTGTTGTGATGGAGAATCTCAGTGGAGCTCGTGAAGAAGATGCTCAGTTCATGTTTGATGTAACACGACACATGTTGACATGAGTTAATCTTACAGAAATACAGATATTACAAGTCTTTAATCTTTCTGTTTGTATATATATTTAATACTCGTTTAATAATCCTGGTGTGTGTGTTTAATCCATTTGACAATCTGTCAAACTGAAGATTTAGTGACCTCCAGTCGTTCTCTCTCTCATCTATCTCATCTTTCATTTGTTCTTCTATCTTGTTTCAGTTTCCATGTTAGCATAATGTCCTTGTGTGTGTGTGTGTGTGTGTGTGTGTGTGTGAAGGTCATGTGAAGGACAGTGCATGCTGGGATTGATTGTAATCATCTATAATTTTGTTGCTGCTATAAATGGTCTCATCGCCGCTCGTTTGTTCATTGGATTCTCCTTCATGCTTTGTGTTTGTTTATCCCTCCCTCTCTCTCTCTCTCTCTCTCTCTCTCTCTCTCTCTCTCTCTCTCTCTCTCTCTCTCTCTCTCTCTCTCTCTCTCTCTCTCTCTCTCTCTCTGTTATTCTATCCGTCTTTCTCTCCATTGACATTTCCTGTCAGGCGTCTCATTATTGAGTCCCTTCAGATCACTGATTAAACTCCTCACGTCTTTCTGTCAGTCTTTCTTTCTTTCTTTCTTTCTTTCTTTCTTTCTTTCTTTCTTTCTTATTGCATGTATTTAAAATGTGCATTTGTGTTATCTCGTTCTGTTGTTGTATCTCTCTTCTCTCCATCTGTTGAATCATATCAGCTGTGGTTTTGGTTCCCAAGGACACTATTTTAGTCTTAATTAATTGTGCACCACTGGGCCCATGTACGTACACACACACACACACACACACACACACACACACACACACACACACACACACACACACACACACACACACACACACACACACAGACAGACGTGTCTGTCAGTGTGATGTGATGGTGTCCATACTGATGGTGTTGAAATGACAACACACTTGCACACAGATACAGTGCTGAAGAAGAGTGTGTGTGGTATTTTTCTTTTATTTCTCAAGTCCTGTGTGTCACTGTGCTGTCAAAAATCTAATCGGAGAGACGGAGGTGTTGGTGAGCGGAGGACAAACTGTAGGAGGCAAAGAGATGGAGTGGAGAGGGAGGAAAAGAATGAGAGACAGAGAGAGAGAGAGGAACAAGAGAAAGAAACAAAGAGAGACGCTTGTATGTGTTTCCAATTACCAGCCAAAGGCACCTTCTCTTTCTCTCCTGCATGTTTGTGTTTTTCACCATGTGTTCTCAGTGTACTTGTGTGTGTGTGTGTGTGTGTCCTCTTGAGGAAAGACTGTAGCTCCTCCCCCTGCCTGTGACCTCATTAGAGTGACCTCGTTAGAGCCACGATCTGGAGTGACTCTTAATTAAAAGACCGTGCCCCCCCCCCCCCCCCACACACACACACACTCTTACTCAATGTCCTTTTCTCGTCCAGAACTCAGAGAGAGAGCGAGAGAAAGAGATACTAAGGATGTGCTCCTCTTGAACAGAGCTGAACTCAAACCCCTGTGAATGCACCAAACGTAATAACCAAAAATGAAATGTTTACAGTATTTATTGTGAAAATGCTGCACAGCGTGGATCTCTCACAGCTAATCAGAACACGTTTAATATGCAGAGATGTGGACTGAGAATCACTGTGGGTGGGGTTTCCTAGCTGTCATCGTTCATTTCATATCATGTTGTTGTTGATCAGGGTTCAGTCCACTTTCAATTTATACAGTAGTATATTAATTATAGAAATATATTATGTTATAATTATATTCTTCATATTTATTTTTTTAAGAATTGTGACCCTGGACCACAAAACCAGTCACATGGGTCAGTTTGTTGAAATTGAGGTTTATTCATCATCTGAAAGCTGAATAAATAATATTTCCACTGATGTATGGTTTGTTAGGATAGGGCAATATTTGGTCGAAATACGACTGGAATCTGAGGATGCAAAAAATTTTAAACATTGAGAAAATCACCTTTAAAGTTGTCCATTTATGTTGGCGATTGTGCTGCATTCACTCACAAAAATACATGTTTTATATATTTACGGTAGGAAATTTACAAAATATCTTCATGGAACATGATCTTTACTTAATATCCTAATGATTTTTGGCATAAAAGAAAAATCGATCATTTTGACCCATACAATGTATTTTTGGCTATTGCCACAAATATACCCGTGCAACTTATGACATATTCATAATTATTAAATAGAATGTTCAAAAGTATGCAACACATTATCTGAAATCTTTTGTACCATGACAAATGCCACTCTTAATTGATTTAATGCATCTTTGATGATTGAAAGTATTCATTTCTTTTAAAAAAATAATCCTGACCCCAAACTTTTGAAAGGTAGTGTACATATTTATAATATAACAGTAACATTTCTGTTGTCATTTCCTCACTTTGATGTATTGAAAGGTGGTCTGGTTGAATTTTTCAAGCCATCATTTTCACATCAGATGTTTAATAAGCCCCTCGTTCTGTCATCTTCATTTCTAGTGTCAGTGTATCTTAACACACAATCCTAAAGGGATCCTCCCTGAGATGGTTTGAAGTTGTTTTGAAGTGTTCAGTTATCCGTCCGAATCCTTGCGTGCCACTCTCAGACTCCTGGATCATGTGACGCAACAGGCCAAGTGTGAAAACAAGCGGCACAGAGAGAGTCATTACTTTCAGACTGTGTGCGACTGGTTTCTCTCTGGTTTCTGCTTCAACTCTTTCCATCTCCAACTTCTCACGTATGATTGCTTCCGTCTCTCTCTCTCTCTCTCTCTCTCTCTCTCTCTCTCTCTCTCTCTCTCTCTCTCTCTCTCTCTCTCTCTCTCTCTCTCTCTCTCTCTCTCTCTCTCTCTCTCTCTCTCTCTCTCTCTCTCTGTCTGTCTGTCTGTGTGTGTGTTTAAAGTGGTTAGCTGCCGGTTTAAAGTTTTATAAAGCTGTCAGTTCTCAGTGATTTTCATTTCAGTGGGTGAGTGAAGCTGACAGATGCTGTGAAGTGTGTGTGTGTGAGAGAGATTTTTGCTTCACTCGTGTGTGACGACTCGCAACACACACAGTTCGCAGGTGGACAACATGAGGTACACAGCTGTAGTTCACACACCTTCAGCACAGTATCAGAGTCTGTGTGTACTGATATCAGGGTCAGATATCAAGCACTAGAGAAACACACACACACACACCTACCTCATTCGTGTTAGTGTCTAGACTGTGGTCTTTGCTTTAAAGAGGAGTAGATAAAGATATACAACAAACCATTATAGTATCAGACAGCATTTTTTTAAATTCAATTGTTATTGTCAGTCTGGTTAGGAGGATAACTTGAGATAATATAATATCAGGGTTCTGAATGTCCTACACAGGTCTCCGTCGTTTCTGCTGTACATCTGTAATGTTTCAATGTCACTTATATTCTTATATACGTATATTTTTACACTTACACTTATATTCACATACATTCTTCATTGGAGCTTTAATGGAAACATTGTTTATATTCCTTTCATTAATATACTATTATAGTATTAATTATTGATATACATAATTATTTGTTTTTGGCAACGTGTAATGTAGTGTGTGTAATGTATGTGTGTGTCTGTGTTTTTAGAGTGTATTTGTAAGTTTCTAATCCTTGAAAGAGGATGTGTGTGTGTGTGTGTGTATGCAGCTGTTGTGTTTTACCTCAATCTTTGACTTCTCTGTAGATCCTGAGCTGTATTGAGCAGATTAACCAGTTTACACACACGCACACATTCACACACACACACACACACACACACACACACACACACACACACAGACACACACAGACAGTCACTCACTCACTAACACACACTCACTCACTAACACACTCACTCACTCACTCACTCACTAACGCACACTCTCACTCACTAACACACACTCACTCACCAAAACTCACTCACTAACACACTCACTAACACACACACTTACACAAACACACACTCACACAAACATACACTCACTCACTAACACACTCTCTCACTCACACACATACATACACAAACACACTCTCTCACTCACTCACTAACACACACACACTCACTCACTCACACACACACTCCCTCACTAACACACACACTCACTCACACACACACACACACTCTCTCACTCACACACACACACACACACACACACACACACACACACAGAACCCCCGTGAGAATTTCTGCTGATGCTTAAGAGTATTTGACTGACAGATGCTCAGATGTGTGAATGTGTGTTTGGTTATGCATCATTAACATGTTCATGTAATTTCTGCCTGTGTTCTTCGAGTGCTTCCAGAGGCGTGTGTGTTTGTTTGAAAGTGTGTATGCATGATGTTTTCTACACACCCCTGGCTCGGCCTGGTCAGAAATCATGACGGGTTTTCTGCTCAGATGAGTTGACAGTGGTCAAAATTATACCTACAGCTATCACACACACACACACACACACACACACACACACACACACACACACACACACACACACACACACGTTGGAATTGGATCATTATAGTTTGCTATTATGGCTATTATTACACATTGCTGTGTTTTCTAATGCAAACATTATTATTATTTGTAACTCATCATGCAGAGTTTGTGTACATTTTTTTTTAAAGAAATTAATACTTATATTCAGTAATGCGAATTAAATTTGTTCAAAAGGGACTGCAAAGACATTTATAATGTTACAATAGATTTATATTTCAAAATAAATGCTTGTTCTTCTATTAATCAAATAATCCAGAAAAAGAAATGTATCGCAGTTTCCACAAAAGTAATTACATTACATTTTAACATATATTCACTTACAAAACAGTAGTTTTAAATTTATATATTTCACAAAAATGCAGGAATTTTGACCAAATAATTGCAGCCTTGGTAAGCAGAAGACACTTTTCAAAAACATTTGGAAAAAAAAATCAGCGATCTTTTGAACAGTAAAGTACATGATGTATTTTTTGTAGGATTTATTATTATTATTTATTTTTTATATAGAATATCTTGGCTGCGCAAGAAAAGTTTCATAAAAGTAGTCCATATGAATATTCTTCATATAAAAAAAAATCACCTGGATATTCTGTAAAAAAAAAAAAAAAAAAAAAATCCGTCAGTCAACTGGATTAAAACAACATGAGAGTGAATAAATGATGAGATAATTGACATTTTTGGCTGAGCTGTCCCTTTAATTCGTCATATGATACAGGAGATGTGTGTGTGACGGTCAGTTTAGCTCGTTCCTGCTTTCTCTGAGAATAGTGATGTTCTTCTGCTTTACGGCCAGTGAAGGAGGCCAGATCCCTGGAGGATGAAGCGAGAAAGACAGAATAAGAGATAATGTGCTTCTGAAGGTTGTGTGTGTGTGTGTGTGTGTGTCTGCAGCGCTGGTGTGTTTAATTGGACGGTCCACTGTGAACTCCAGCACAGAAAGAGGTCAAACAAACCAAAGCATCACAGCTATAGACCCTCAGGAGAGTGTGTGTGTGTGTGTCTCGAGAAAGAACATCATCAAAGGAGACTTTACGAGAGGCATATAAATAACACACACACACAGTGACGGGATAATTTAAAGAGGCACCTCACCCAAAAATAAGGATTCTGTCATCATTCACTTTAAGTATGACTTTCTTTATTTAGTATTTGTGTTTGTTATATGGAAAAGAGCAGCGTGAACATTCAGATAAACGTCTCATTTTTTGTGCCGCGCTGAATATTGAAACCCACACAGGTTTGGAACGACATGAGGGGGAGTAAACGACTGAACGCTTATTTTGAGGTGAACTGT